>NC_090373.1:194880677-195180677 GCF_036365525.1 Heterodontus francisci
GAGGGGGGATCCGAGCGAGAGCGAGAGAGGGGGGATCCGAGCGAGAGCGAGAGAGGGGGGATCCGAGCGAGAGCGAGAGAGGGGGGATCCGAGCGAGAGCGAGAGAGGGGGGATCCGAGCGAGAGCGAGAGAGGGGGGATCCGAGCGAGAGCGAGAGAGGGGGGATCCGAGCGAGAGCGAGAGAGGGGGGAACCGAGCGAGAGCGAGAGAGGGGGGAACCGAGCGAGAGCGAGAGAGGGGGGAACCGAGCGAGAGCGAGAGAGGGGGGAACCGAGCGAGAGCGAGAGAGGGGGGAACCGAGCGAGAGCGAGAGAGGGGGGAACCGAGCGAGAGCGAGAGAGGGGGGAACCGAGCGAGAGCGAGAGAGGGGGGAACCGAGCGAGAGCGAGAGAGGGGGGAACCGAGCGAGAGCGAGAGAGGGGGGAACCGAGCGAGAGCGAGAGCGGGAGAGGGGGGAACCGAGCGAGAGCGAGAGCGGGAGAGGGGGGATCCGAGCGAGAGCGAGAGCGGGGGGAACCGAGCGAGAGCGAGAGAGAGGGGGGGGAACAGAGCGAGAGAGAGAGAGAGGGGGGGGAACAGAGCGAGAGAGAGAGAGAGGGGGGGGAACAGAGCGAGAGAGAGAGAGAGGGGGGGGAACAGAGCGAGAGAGAGAGAGAGGGGGGGGAACAGAGCGAGAGAGAGAGAGGGGGGGGAACAGAGCGAGAGAGAGAGAGAGGGGGGGGAACAGAGCGAGAGAGAGAGAGAGAGAGGGGGGGGAACAGAGCGAGAGCGAGAGAGAGAGAGGGGGGGGAACAGAGCGAGAGCGAGAGAGAGAGGGGGGGGAACAGAGCGAGAGAGAGAGAGGGGGGGAACAGAGCGAGAGAGAGAGAAGGGGGATGGGTGGATTGACGGGGGGGGAACAGAGCGAGAGAGAGAGAGGGGGGGAACAGAGCGAGAGAGAGTGAAGGGGGATGGGTGGATTGACGGGGGGGGAACAGAGCGAGAGAGAGAGAGGGGGGGAACAGAGCGAGAGAGAGCGAGAGAGAGCGAGAGAGAGCGAGAGAGAGCGAGAGAGAGCGAGAGAGAGCGAGAGAGAGCGAGAGAGAGCGAGAGAGAGCGAGAGAGAGCGAGGGGGGGAACAGAGCGAGAGAGAGAGAGAGAGAGAGTGGGGGGAACAGAGCGAGAGAGAGAGAGTGGGGGGAACAGAGCGAGAGAGAGAGAGTGGGGGGAACAGAGCGAGAGAGAGAGAGTGGGGGGAACAGAGCGAGAGAGAGAGAGTGGGGGGAACAGAGCGAGAGAGAGAGAGTGGGGGGAACAGAGCGAGAGAGAGAGAGTGGGGGGAACAGAGCGAGAGAGAGAGAGTGGGGGGAACAGAGCGAGAGAGAGAGAGTGGGGGGAACAGAGCGAGAGAGAGAGAGGGGGGGGAACAGAGCGAGAGAGAGGGGGGGGAACAGAGCGAGAGAGAGGGGGGGGAACAGAGCGAGAGAGAGAGAGGGGGGGGAACAGAGCGAGAGAGAGAGAGGGGGGGGAACAGAGCGAGAGAGAGAGAGGGGGGGGAACAGAGCGAGAGAGAGAGAGGGGGGGGAACAGAGCGAGAGAGAGAGAGGGGGCGGAACAGAGCGAGAGAGAGGGGGCGGAACAGAGCGAGAGAGAGGGGGGGGAACAGAGCGAGAGAGAGGGGGGGGAACAGAGCGAGAGAGAGGGGGGGGAACAGAGCGAGAGAGAGGGGGGGGGAACAGAGCGAGAGAGAGGGGGGGGGAACAGAGCGAGAGAGAGGGGGGGGGAACAGAGCGAGAGAGAGGGGGGGGAACAGAGCGAGAGAGAGGGGGGGGAACAGAGCGAGAGAGAGGGGGGGGAACAGAGCGAGAGAGAGGGGGGGGAACAGAGCGAGAGAGAGGGGGGGGGAACAGAGCGAGAGAGAGGGGGGGGGAACAGAGCGAGAGAGAGGGGGGGGGAACAGAGCGAGAGAGAGGGGGGGGGAACAGAGCGAGAGAGAGGGGGGGGAACAGAGCGAGAGAGAGGGGGGGGGAACAGAGCGAGAGAGAGGGGGGGGGAACAGAGCGAGAGAGAGGGGGGGGGAACAGAGCGAGAGAGAGGGGGGGGGAACAGAGCGAGAGAGAGGGGGGGGGAACAGAGCGAGAGAGAGGGGGGGGGAACAGAGCGAGAGAGAGGGGGGGGGAACAGAGCGAGAGAGAGGGGGGGGAACAGAGCGAGAGAGAGGGGGGGGAACAGAGCGAGAGAGAGGGGGGGGAACAGAGCGAGAGAGAGGGGGGGGAACAGAGCGAGAGAGAGGGGGGGGAACAGAGCGAGAGAGAGGGGGGGGAACAGAGCGAGAGAGAGGGGGGGGAACAGAGCGAGAGAGAGGGGGGGGAACAGAGCGAGAGAGAGGGGGGGGAACAGAGCGAGAGAGAGGGGGGGGAACAGAGCGAGAGAGAGGGGGGGGAACAGAGCGAGAGAGAGGGGGGGGAACAGAGCGAGAGCGAGAGAGAGGGGGGGAACAGAGCGAGAGAGAGAGGGGGGGAACAGAGCGAGAGAGAGAGGGGGGGAACAGAGCGAGAGAGAGAGGGGGGGAACAGAGCGAGAGAGAGAGGGGGGGGAACAGAGCGAGAGAGAGGGGGGGGAACAGAGCGAGAGAGAGGGGGGGGAACAGAGCGAGAGAGAGGGGGGGGAACAGAGCGAGAGAGAGGGGGGGGAACAGAGCGAGAGAGAGGGGGGGGAACAGAGCGAGAGAGAGGGGGGGGAACAGAGCGAGAGAGAGGGGGGGGAACAGAGCGAGAGAGAGGGGGGGGAACAGAGCGAGAGAGCGAGAGAGGGGGGGGGAACAGAGCGAGAGAGAGAGAGAGAGGGGGGGAACAGAGCGAGAGAGAGAGAGAGGGGGGGGAACAGAGAGCGAGAGAGAGAGAGGGGGGGGAACAGAGCGAGAGAGAGAGAGAGAGAGAGAGAGGGGGGGGGGAACAGAGCGAGAGAGAGAGGGAGAGAGAGAGAGGGGGGGGGGAACAGAGCGAGAGAGAGAGGGGGGGGGAACAGAGCGAGAGAGAGAGAGAGAGAGAGAGAGAGGGGGGGGGAAACAGAGCGAGAGAGAGAGAGAGAGGGGGGGGAACAGAGCGAGAGAGAGAGAGAGAGGGGGGGGAACAGAGCGAGAGAGAGTGGAGGGGGAACAGAGCGAGAGAGAGAGAGAGGGGGGGGAACAGAGCGAGAGAGAGAGAGAGGGGGGGGAACAGAGCGAGCGAGAGAGAGAGAGGGGGGGGGAACAGAGCGAGAGAGAGAGCGAGAGAGAGAGCGAGAGAGAGAGCGAGAGAGAGAGCGAGAGAGAGAGCGAGAGAGAGAGCGAGAGAGAGAGCGAGAGAGAGAGCGAGGGGGGGAACAGAGCGAGAGAGAGAGCGAGGGGGGGAACAGAGCGAGAGAGAGAGCGAGGGGGGGGAACAGAGCGAGAGAGAGAGAGAGGGGGGGAACAGAGCGAGAGAGAGAGAGAGGGGGGGGAACAGAGCGAGAGAGAGAGAGGGGGGGGGGAACAGAGCGAGAGAGAGAGGGGGGGGAACAGAGCGAGAGAGACAGAGGGGGGGGGAACAGACAGAGAGAGAGAGATGGGGACAGAGAAAGAGAGAGGCACAAAGAGAGGGGGAGATATAACAAGGAGGGGAACCATAGAGAGGGGGAACACAGAGAGGGAGGGGGAGTGAGCAAAGACAGAGAGAGAGAGGCACACACACAGACAGAGTGTGATCAAGATCACTCCTGACAGGTGGACATCTGTCTCGAATACCCCACATCACTACAAGTGTGTGGGCAAACATTGACTACTTGTGCAGGTATCTCACTAAATTAGTGTCCAACATAGTGAAGAGAAAGTAAGTCAATAAATTAATCTTCTCATTTTAAGCTTCTTCACAAAAATGCACATTTGTTGTTGTTTTGATTAATGGTAAGATAACTTTTTAATGCCTTGATCTTTCCAAAATTGTCTCACCTGCCCCCTATGTAAGACAAAAATTGTAATGTGGTCCCCCATGCGAAAAGGTAGGACGAGGCTGTGTTACAGGATCGTGGCGGTTTGTTTACTCCTCCTGGGACCAATCCAAAGTGTACCACAACTCAAGAATTCACTTCAATTTCCTTAATTCCTTATCTAGCTTCTGAGATATCAGATCTCCTGGATCTGGACTTTGCAGCTTGAGCACAGGCCTTACTCAAAACAGAAACACTCCTGGTTCCCCATGACCTCATTGTTCCTGAGTCCAACTGACTTCCAAAAGCCAACTGACAGACTGTGTTAGCAAGCACACAGATCAAAAACCCGACAGGCACCTCCTGCATCATCTACATAGCATTGTGGTAAATGTCGGAGTCCCAGATAGCAATTTAAATTAATTATTTCCAACTCCAAATTTATGCCTGTGGTAGCTGCAGACATACCGGGCTGAATTTTATAAAATCTCTGGTGTCGGGGGTCGTGGCTGCGGGTGGGGGGGAAACGCGGGTGGGCTTGGAAAATTCTTCTGGAGTGGCCCGCCACGATCTCCGTCGCTGAAAAGGTATTTTGCCGGCAGCAACGAGGCCTCGGTGCAGCTCCTCCAGCATCGAGCAGGGGTGGGGGGAGGGGTCCTTCAGTTTAATATTAAAATTAAGTTTAAAAGATGCAACTTAATTTACCTTATCCCAATGGCCATCCCACACCGATATTCCGGCTACCGCACCGGCTGTAACTCCCGAGCCTTCGGAATTCTGTACGGTTGGGGAGGTGGGTGCAGTGAGATTATCAGTGCAGGGCAGGAATGAACAGGGAAAACACTTTTCATTGGCTGTGGGGATGGTGGGAAGGGGTTGAAGGGCAAATGTTACGAGGTGGAGGGGAAAGTTGAGTTGGGAATAAAGCTCATTTTGGTGATATAGGCTCATAAACAGGGGTCGGGGAAAGGGCCTCCCACATTTATTTAAAATTTTACCAACAATGCACCACAATATAACTTTAAAAATTAAAATTTCTTCCAAGGACTTGAAGCCCTTTAAAAATGTCACCGGCCCCTGCGTGGTCGTGCCAGACGCCGCTGCCGGGGACAGAGCTCCGCCCCCTCTTCATCATTGGGAACGGACGCTCCGCCCCCTCCATTTAAATGAGTCCCCGAGCAAAATATTGCGGGGGCTCAGCAACGGCACGTCCAAGTCTGAAGACCGCTGGGATCAGAGCATGCTGCTACGATTTGCTGCCTCAAATTTTAGCCCACCAGCTCCATCAAAAAGTTAAGAGGTTTCCATTGTGTCTGGTCTTTCCACTTATGACCTTACTGAGTAAACATGAGCAACCCTTTAATTGGTAACCATCCGAGGTTTGTTTACCAGCTTCTCAAACCAGGTGTTTTCATTTGTCTTGCACTTAGGAAAAGTCAATTCCCAAGTTAAAAGTTACATAAGAACATAAGAAATAGGAGCAGCAGTAGGCCATTCAGCCCATCAAGCCTGCCCCGCCATTCAATAAGATCATGGCAGATCTGTCCCAGGCCTCAACTCCTCTTTCGGGCCTGCTCCGCCTAACCCTTGACTCCCCAAGATTTCAAAAATCTATCTACCTCTAGAACATTAATACAAACCATGAACCAGGTGACCGTAACAGACATCATAAAAAACAATTGGCAGCCACTGGACTGAGAAACAAATTGCAGGTCAGTCAGCATCTGAAACAGAAAGATTTCTAGAAGATCTGATAAAGTATGCAGGGGTCATACGCAGCGGATAATGTTGTTGAATGTCCCGCCCTTCATTCCTGATGAGCTCCTCCTCCCCCATCTCCAACAACTGGGGGAGGTGAGGTCGGGGATCACCACAGTCCCGCTCGGTCTTCGGGAGCACAACCTCCAACATGTCTAATTCTTCCGCCGCCAGCTATTTATGCAGCTGGCGTGGGAGGAGGTCTTGGGGGAACACTTCAGCGTGAAGTTCCAGGACACGGCCTACCGCATCTTCTGGACCTTTGACCGGGCACGGTGCCATGTCTGCAAGTGGGTGCGCATGTTCGTAAGAACTGCCCCAACCTCCCAGCCGCCAACTCCACCTCGGCGGCACAGGATGGCGCCACTGCACCTCCTCCCACTCCCCCTACACATCCCATAGACACCGTTCAGTCGGTTCCGGAGGCTGTGGTTTTTACAGCCTCCGGAGGGGAGGGGAGTGCCTGTCTAAGTGGGAGGAAGGCGCGGAGGAAAAATTCACATCGAGAGGCGTGTCCCCTGGACACCATGACACAACCCGAGCCTGAGCTCAGCCCAAGGCCCAATCTCAGAACCCACCAGCCCCAGGGCTCAGCTCAGGCCCAGGGTAACTAAAAAAACAAGGAGGGTGCGGAGGCGGAGGCCTCTGATGACATGGAGGTCTCTGAGCCTCCGCGCCCGAGTGGGAAAAAGAGGAGAAGGCACCCCTCCACGGAGGTAGCACAGGGCCTTGGGGTGCAGGGCTCATCTGTTGTGGGGGAGCTGTCTCCTGGTTCGGGTTCCCAGGTTCCCCCTGCCACCACCAACATCAAGGCTGCAAAGTCTGGGCAGGAGCTCCCTGCCCCTCATGATGGAGGGGAGGGGGAGACCCCTGTACATGCAGCCCCTCCTGAAGGAACAACTGGAGCCCTGCGTGTGGTGGGGGAGCCTGGGGATGCTCCTGGGGAAGCCTCCCATTCTGCCACTGGGTTGGGTGTCCTGAGTGGGGGGGGAGGGCAAGGCCCCCCTCAAAGGGTTGGCCCTCCCAGCCAAAATCCACCACCATCCAGGAGACACCCAACCCGGTTATAATTGAAAATGCTGCCCCATCTGCTGGGTCTGTGGGCAGTGGCGGAGCAGGAAATAGCCTCTTCTCTCCTTCTCTGGTCTCGGCTCCGTCTGAATTTCTGGAGTTGGGAATTTCCATCTCACCTGGACCACTCAGGTGGAGGGGGATCCTGAGCCGCTGGCACCCATAGGCTCCAGTTCCATCCAAGAACCCAGAGAGAACTCCTCCGCCATTGATCCTGAGGGTGGGATCGTGACAGAGGCGTGACCAGCTGGCGTGGTCGGGACGTCCGCTCCACAGTGTGTGGTGGGTGTGTCGGCCGCTGGCGGTGACGACTGGAGGAGGATGGGGTCTCGGTGTGGGGCATGGAGGACGATCTTGATTCAATTGCCAGTGACGTGGTGGCGTTCCTCGTGCCTCCCACTGAGTCTCCTCTCATCCCCATGGCGGACCTCCGGGATTTCCACGCGGCATGCAGGGGTTGCCGCAATAAAGTTCAGCTGGCCCTTTGCCAAATCTGGCGCTGATCAACCAGTCCGTCCGCGCCACCCTCAAGAAAGCGGGGAGGAGCGCAGGCGTGAAACTGGTTGAGAGGCGCCGTTTTAATGTGTTCCCCAATGGGTTGCTGGGGGAGTGGAAGGCGAGGTACACTTCCACTCCCTCCTCACAGTGAGGTGTTGGTGACGGTTCTTAAGTACCTTTGACATGAAGATAACCATAGCCAGCCTCAACATCAACGGCGGCAGGGGGTCTCACTGCAGATTTCACAATCTCTCAGTCCTCAAGGAAGGGAGATATGCAGTGAGTTTTCTGCAGGAAACCCACACCATTCCGGGAGACGAAGCCACCTGACTCCTGGAGTGACAGGGTGGGGTCTACACGAGTCACCTCACCCCTATTTCTAGTGGGGTAGCTATCTTGTTGGCCCCGACTTTTCAGCCAGAAATCTTGGGGGGGGTCAAGGAGCTCATGCCGAGCCGCTTGCTCCACCTCGCCGTTCGCCTGGGTTGCGTGCCGCTCCTTTATGTGAACGTGTACGCACCCAGGCCTGGCGCGTTGCAAGTGCGCTTCTTTGAAGAAGTGTCCGCTCTCTTGAGCTCCATCGATAGCGGTGAGTCGCAGATCCAGATCCTGGAAGATTTGGACCGCGCCTCACCCTTCTTCTACTCGCTGGAAAAATGGCGGGGGGTCCGTAAGCAGCTTATCGAGCTGCTGGCCGACGACGGATCCTCCATAACGGATCCGGAAGGAATGGGCCTCCAGGATCGTACTTATTACAGTGCGTTGTTCTCTCCGGATCCGTCCAGCGAGGACACGCGCAGAATTTTGTGGGAGGGCCTGCCAAAGGTCAGCCCAGAGGGCATCGAAGGATTGGAAGCTCCGCTCACACTGGCGGAGCTGACCGGCGCCCTCCACCAACTCTCAAGGGGCAAATCCCCAGGGCTGGACAGGCTGACCGTGGAGTTCCTCGGGGTGTTCTGGGACGTCCTGGGGGACGATTACACGAGGGTCCTGGCGGAAAGTCTGGCGACTGGGGAGATGCCCCTCTCGTCACGCAGGGCGATCTGAACGATCTGAAATTTGAGGGAGTTTCATTGCTATCAAATTGTTCAAATGAACAGGCTTCACTTGCATGTAAGATCAAGGTGGGCATGTGGTAGCTTTACTTGGTATAAACCCAGTACAGAGTGTCCCCAGCAATCAGTAAGACTGAACAGTAATCCAACAGCTCAAACATCTGGTGATAGACTCCCAATGACAGGCGCTGACTTAATGTCACAGATTCCTTGCCACAACTTACTTTCTTTGTCAGTGAAAGTTTCACTGGATGTCAATGTGGCTGTTGGGCTATTTTGTGGTCGGGGATTTATGTGGACAAATGCCAAATGTAGAAATATAAATAGAAATAAAATGGCTTAAGAATAAGTGACATAAATCTTTTTATTGAGAAAACTCTAATACCCATGTCCTTGCCCACATCTGCACCTTTGCCTTATGTCCCAGAATCATACAGCTGAAATAGAGGGAATTTGGCCCATCAAAACTGTATCGGCTCTTTCAAAGACTTATCCAGTTAGCTCTAGCTCCTTGTCCTTACCTCAAAATCCTGCAAAAGTTTCCTTTTCAAGTATATACCCAGTCCCGATTTGAAATTTGATTATTGAATCTGCTTTCACCAGGCTTCCAGGCAGTGCACTCCAGTTTATAACAATTCACTGGGGAAAAAAAACCTCACCTCCCCTCTGGGTCTTTTGCCAATGAGCTTAAATCTGTGGCCTCTGGTTATCAAGCCACCTGTCAGTAGAAACAGTTTCTCCTTTTTTCACTGTATCAAAACCCTTCATGATTTTGAACACCAAATCTCCCCTTAACCTTCCCCGCTCTAAGGAGCACTGTGGTAGATAAGGGAATGTCTAAGGATATTTTTTCTGAACATCCAGAAGGCAGTCGATAAGATTCTACATAGGAGATTGTTAGCCAAAACTAAAGCTTATGATGTTGAAGGCAAATTATTGACCTAATTAGGAGGTTGGTAAGGTGGTAGATGACAGAGAGAAGGCAATGCAAGGCAGTGACTAGTGTTATTCCATTAGAATGTGTGCTGGGGCCTCAACTATTCACTATATTTATCAATGACTTTCAAAATGCAGTAGAGAGTCATACATCCTTGTTTGCTGATGGCACAGATTGGCAGTATAATACTGGCACAGAAACAATGGGCCAAGTGGCCTTTTTCTGTGCCGTAAACTTTCTATGATTCTAATACATAGTGTAGATGGGAGCATAAAATTGCAAAGAGAGGTTGATAATTTAAGTGAGTAGACAAAACTGTTGTAGATGGATTTCATTGCAAGTTAGTACAGGTCATTCATTTGGGACTCAAAAAAGAATAGATCAGATAAATTTTAATGGTGAAATGCTGGGAACAGTGGAGATCCAAAGAACTGTGTGCATCTATGTACATACTAAAAAGCAGTAATCAGGTACAACAAATAATCATAAAGGCTGATGGAATGTTATCCTTTATAACGAGAGTGCCAGAATATAATTGGGAAGGAGTTTTGCTACAGCTACACAAATCCATATCTGGAGTACTGTGGATGGTTCTGGGCACCACATCTTAGAAAGCAGATATTGACTTTGGAAGGGGTGTAGTGCAGAATCACCAGAATGTTGCCAGGGCTCCAAGAATGCGATTATGCGGAAAGATTATGTAAACTAGGCTTGTATTCCCTGGAATATAGAAGGTTAAGAAGTGATTTGTTTGAGGTTTTTAGGATTTTGAAAGGAATTAATAGGATGGTAGAGATTTTTTTTCTGCTTGTGCGGGGGTCTAGGAGAAGGGAACATAACCATAAAATTAGAACCAGGTCATTCAGGAGAGAAGTTAGCAAAACACTTCTTCAAGCTAGGTATGGAACTCTTTTCTGCAAAAAGCAGCAGATGGTAGCTCAATTAACAATAAATCTGAGATCAATAGGTGTTTGCTAGCCAAGTAAGAAGGAATATGGAACCAAGGCAGGTGAATGGAGTTCTTTTTTATTCATTCACGGGAAATGGGTGTTGCTGGCAAGGCCAGCATTTATTACTCTTGACCAGGTGATGGTGAGCCACCTTCTTGAATACTACTGAGTGGTTTGCCAGGCCATTTCAGAAGGCAGTTAAGAGTCAACCACATTGCTGTGGGTCTGGAGCCAGATATAGGCCAGACCAGGTAAGCACAGCAGATTTTTTTTCCTTAAAGAATTAGTGAATGAGATGGTTTGTTAAAACAATCTGGTAGTTTCATGATCACCATTATTGATGTGAGCTTTTTAATTCCAGATTTATTTATTTGATTAAAAAAGAAAAAAGAAAGACTTGCATTTATATTGCACTTTTCATGACCACCAGACGTCTGAGTGCTTTGCAGCCAATGAAATACTTTTGAAGTGTAGTCTCTGTTGGAATGTAGGAAACATGGCAGCCAATTTTGCACACAGCAAACTCTCTCAAACAGCAATATGATAAAGACTAGATAATCTGTTTTTGTGATGTTCATTTGAGCAGGATACTGGGGATAACTCCCCTGCTCCTCTTCAAACTAGTGCCATGGGATCTTTTACATCTACCCAAGTATGCAGATGGGGCCTTGGTTTAGTGTCTCATCTGAAAGGCAGCACCTCCTACAGAGCAGTACTTACTCAGTACTGCAACAGAGCACTCAACAAGCCCTGGAAGGGGTCTTGAACCTAGAACTTTGTGACTGAGGGGCAAGTGTGCTACCAACTCAGCCACAGCTGGCATCCAATTGAATGTAAGCTGCCCAAGTGCTGTGGTGGGATTTGCACTCATGTGTCTGGATCATTATAGCAGGCCTCTGGATTACTAGTCTAGTAACATAACCACTATGTTACCATTTAGGATACTGAGCAGCATGATCTCATTGAATGGTGGAATGGGTGAGAGGGGCTGAATGGCCTACTTTGTTCCTATGTTCCTAACCCCATCTTTTCCATTCTCTTCACATATCTGAAGTCCCTCATCCCTGATACCATTCATTCATTCACTTCAGTTCTCCAACTTGGGCCTCCTGTGCATACCCGCCCCCATTCCCGTTCCCCCACCACCCGCCTTTATCTACTTACATCGCTGACTCCTTCCATTACTCTTGGCACCACCTTCTTTGTGAAGCACCTTGGACAATATCCTGCAATGAAGGTGATTTATCTTCTCTTGAGTTTGGTATTGCTGACTGAGACTCTCTTTAATTCAGACATCCAAATGAAGGGCCTGGGGAGAGGGCACAGCACCACTGAGGGCCATACATCATTCCTGGAGTTTAACTTGCGATCTTCATCTGTCTGCAGGTCCGTCCTGGAGTGATGCTGGTGGGTCCCACCTGTGGGGGAAAGACGACAGTTAGAACTATCCTGCAGAAAGCCCTGATCATTTTGCCAAGCCTGGCTACAGAGGCTACAGCTGATAGAAAATCATCCTTGGTTAGTAAGTGATTATATTATGAGCAAGTGCACAGAAAATGCTGATGAAAATAAACCAAAATCCTTTTTAATCTCCATAATTTATTTCTTGATACAGTAAGGCACAAAAGTTGATAAAATGGCTTTTAATTTTAAGAATGAGACCTTCAGTGTGCAGAATATCTCTTAAAGAAAGACTTACATCGATACAGCACTTCCCATAGTCTCAGGACATTCCAATTGCTTTACAATCAATGAAGTACTTTTGAAGTGTAGTCACTGTTGTAATGTAGGAAACCCTGCAGTTAATTTGCACACAGCAAGATTCCACAAACAGCAATAAGATAATAATCAGATGATCTGTTTTAATGGTGTTGGCAAGGAATAAATCTTTGCTCAGGACTCCAGGTAGAACTCCCCTGCTTTTCTTCAAATTGTGCTTTGGCATCTTTCATGTACAGCCAAGAGGGCAGACTAGGATTTAGTTTGATATCTTATCAGAGAGATGGCCCCTTTGACAATACAGAACTCCCTCAGTACTGCACTGACAGCTTTAGCCAACATTTTGTGTGGTCAAGTGTCTGGAGTGGGACTTGAACCCACAACATTCTACCTCAGACAAGAGTACTAACCACGGAGCCACAGCTGACACCAGAGGCTGGCCACTCTGTGATGAATGGCTTCTCATATGATGCCTCAAAGCTTCCACCATCAACAAGGCTCACCAGAAGTGTGACACAATACTCACCATTTCTTTTTTTCCTAATTTGAACCTGCATACTTTATTTTTATTTATTTTTAGAGATACAGCACTGAAACAGGCCCTTCAGCCCACCGAGTCTGTGCCGACCATCAACAACCCATTTATACTAATCCTACACTAATCCCATATTCCTACCACATCTCCACCTGTCCCTATATTCCCCTACCACCTACTGTAGGGGCAATTTATAATGGCCAATTTACCTATCAACCTGCAAGTCTTTTGGTGGTGGGAGGAAACCAGACCACCCGGCGAAAACCCACGCAGACACAGGGAGAACTTGCAGGCAGTACCCAGAATTGAACCCGGGTCGCTGGAGCTGTGAGGCTGAGGTGCTAACCACTGCGCCACTGTGCCGCCCGACGTAATATTCTGGATTTCTTTTCTGTGTCCCATACACTATCTAAAATTCTTCTGCGAGATCACCTGTGGGATGCCTCCTTTCCAGTCCAAAGAATCCAGGTTTCTCGAGTCTTTCCTCATAACTCGAACCGCTGATATTGGGACAATCAGCTTCTTCCCTTATCTTGTGGATTAGTGGGTAGCACCCCTGCCTGAGTCAGAATGTTCTGGGTTCAAATCTCACTCCACTGCAGTACTAAGCAAGTGCTGCATTGTCAGAGGGGCAATACTGAGGGAGTACAGCACTATCAGAGGGGCGATACTGAGGGAGCACAGCACTATCAGAGGGGCGATACTGAGGGAGCACAGCACTATCAGAGGGGCGATACTGAGGGAGCACAGCACTATCAGAGGGGCGATACTGAGGGAGCACAGCACTATCAGAGGGGCGATACTGAGGGAGCACAGCACTATCAGAGGGGCGATACTGAGGGAGCACAGCACTATCAGAGGGGCGATACTGAGGGAGCACAGCACTATCAGAGGGGCGATACTGAGGGAGCACAGCACTATCAGAGGGGCGATACTGAGGGAGCACAGCACTATCAGAGGGGCGATACTGAGGGAGCACAGCACTATCAGAGGGGCGATACTGAGGGAGCACAGCACTATCAGAGGGGCGATACTGAGGGAGCACAGCACCATCAGAGGGGCGATACTGAGGGAGCACAGCACCATCAGAGGGGCGATACTGAGGGAGCACAGCACTATCAGAGGGGCGAAACTGAGGGAGCACAGCACCATCAGAGGGGCGAAACTGAGGGAGTACAGCACCATCAGAGGGGCGAAACTGAGGGAGTACAGCACAATCAGAGGGGTGATACTGAGGGGGTACAGCACCATCAGAGGGGCGATACTGAGGGGGTACAGCACTATCAGAGGGGCGATACTGAGGGGGTACAGCACTATCAGAGGGGCGATACTGAGGGAGCACAGCACTATCAGAGGGCTGATACTGAGGGAGTACAGCTCAATCAGAGGGGTGATACTGAGGGGGTACAGCACTATCAGAGGGCTGATACTGAGGGAGTACAGCACTATCAGAGGGACGATACTGAGGGGGTACAGCACTATCAGAGGGCTGATACTGAGGGAGTACAGCTCAATCAGAGGGCTGATACTGAGGGAGTACAGCTCAATCAGAGGGGTGATACTGAGGGGGTACAGCACTATCAGAGGGCTGATACTGAGGGGGTACAGCACTATCAGAGGGCTGAGTGCTGTACTCCCTCAGTATCAGCCCTCTGATAGTGCTGTACTCCCTCAGTATATCAGAGGGACGATACTGAGGGGGTACAGCACAATCAGAGGGGCGATACTGAGGGAGCACAGCACTATCAGAGGGGCGATAGTGAGGGAGCACAGCACTATCAGAGGGGTGATACTGAGGGAGTACAGCACAATCAGAGGGACGATACTGAGGGGGTACAGCACAATCAGAGGGGTGATACTGAGGGGGTACAGCTCAATCAGAGGGGTGATACTGAGGGGGTACAGCACAATCAGAGGGGTGATACTGAGGGGGTACAGCACAATCAGAGGGGTGATACTGAGGGGGTACAGCTCAATCAGAGGGGTGATACTGAGGGGGTACAGCACAATCAGAGGGGTGATACTGAGGGGGTACAGCACAATCAGAGGGGTGATACTGAGGGGGTACAGCTCAATCAGAGGGGTGATACTGAGGGGGTACAGCACAATCAGAGGGGTGATACTGAGGGGGTACAGCACAATCAGAGGGGTGATACTGAGGGGGTACAGCACAATCAGAGGGGTGATACTGAGGGGGTACAGCACAATCAGAGGGACGATACTGAGGGAGTACAGCACTATCAGAGGGGTGATACTGAGGGGGTACAGCACTATCAGAGGGACGATACTGAGGGGGTACAGCACTATCAGAGGGCTGATACTGAGGGAGTACAGCTCAATCAGAGGGGTGATACTGAGGGAGTACAGCTCAATCAGAGGGGTGATACTGAGGGAGTACAGCACTATCAGAGGGGTGATACTGAGGGGGTACAGCACTATCAGAGGGGCAGCATTGAGGTTTTGTCATTTGGATGAGGCATTAAATTGAGGCCCTGCCTTCCCTCTCAGATGCATGCAAAAAATCCTATGGTACTATGGTGGTGTGGTAGTGATGTCACTGAACTAGTAATTCAAAGACACAGGTTAATGCCCTGAGAATATGGGTTCAAATCCTACCATGGCAGCTGGTGGAATTTGAATTCAAATAATTTATAAAAATTTGGAATTGAAAGCTAGTTTCATTAATGGTGCCATGAAACCATCATTGATTGTTGTAAAAACCCATCTGAATCACTCATGTCCTTGAGGAAGGAAACCTGCTGTCCTTTCCTGGTCAGGCCGACATGTGACTCCAGACCACAGTAATGTTGTTGACTTTGAACTGCCCTCTGAAATGGCCTAGCAAGCTAATGAATTCAAGGGCAATTAGGGATGGGCAACAAATGTTGGCCTTGCCAGCGATGCCCACATCCCATGAAAGAATAAAAAAACTGTTTTGAAGAAGAGCAGGGGAGTTCTCTGCAGTGTCCTGGTCGATAATTATCCCTCAAATCAACAAGAAAAAAGATAATCTGATCATTATGTCATTGTTGTTTGTGGGAGCTTGCTGTGTGAAAATTGGCTGCCACTTTTCCTACATCACAACAATGACTTCACTTCAGAAGTACTTCATTGGCTATAAAGAGTTTTAAGACATCCTGAGGTTGATAAATGCGAGTGAATGCAATAGTGAATAGCAATCCCGTGTTCCCAGTCAGTGTTGGGTGGAGAACTGTAGCCCTTGCTCTGACCTGCAATCCCTTCGTGTCTCGTTCCACCAAGACTGCGGACTTTACCCTATCATTCCTGATCATAGCTGTGCTGAGTGGGGAACGGCCAGACAGGAGCTGCTGCAGCTCTCCTCAGGAATGAAGACAGACTATGGGGAGAATTTTATTGTGCACTTGGTGGCGGGCACGGAGGCAGGGTGTGGAGTGGGAGGGGGCGGCTAGGGGCGAACAAAATGGCATGGGTGCCATCCCCCACAGTACCCTGGCCCTTGCCATTTTGTCCGGGCCGGGAAAGACCTTTCCATCCCAGGCCAATTGAGGCCCATAAAAGGCCAATTAATGGCCACTTAAGGGCCTCTTCCTACCTCCACCTCAATTTAATGGAAGGTGGGGGAGCTCGCCGCCATAGGGAGATGCCCCCTGGTAAAGCCTGGTGTCTCCTAGCTCAGGGGTCCCTCCTTTGGGGGCAATCCAGGGCCCCTGGAGAGACCCCCCCCCCCCTCACCCTGGCAGCAGTTTGCCGCCTGCACCCCCCCAACCAGGAAGACACCCCCAACGCTTATTAACTCTGCCCCTCATCCCACCCCAGTAACCCTGACCCCACTCACCTCTCCCGGGGTCTTCTCTGTCCTCGATGCTGAAGGACCTTCTGCAGTACCAGCAGTGGCCACTGCTTCCAGTGGTGCTGCCGGTACTGCAGAGCTGCCAGCCTTCTGATTGGCCGGCAACTCTGGAGACAGGAGTTTGTCCATTAAAGGGACGTTGTTCCCAACGGTGGGCAGTTAAATGCCTGCCCGCTGTGGAATGGCTTCAGGGGTCTGATGGAGGGCTGAGATGGGATCTCCCCTGGCTTCCGGCCCGCTACCAGGATCCCCGTCTTCAGAATATAATGCAGCCCTATATTTCTTTTGCACCTTTCAAGACCTCAAGACATTCGAAATCACTTTGCAGCTGGTGAAGTACTTTAGAAGTGTTGTCACTGTTGTAGTGCAGGAAATGTACACTTGCCAACCTTGCATAATATTATTATGGCAGATGAATGAAATCAAAATCTAGAGGAGGTACAAGATGTGTTAGTGTTCCACTCTTTCAGTATTCACATCAGGGCTTGCAGAAGGCATTTATTTTACTATAGGATAATGACAGGCTCCTGAAACTACGTTGGTTGGAATTTTTCTCTGTTGATGCAAATTACGAAGGTAAGCCTTAACCCTAAAACATTCTGGCAGCAGACTATAAAATCAGAACATCCCTTGTTGAAATGACTTTAGGGTAGTCTTAATGCAGCAGCTGATGGGCTGAGGTGTATCATAAAACTGCCTCGTATCCAGAGTTAATGTGGCAATTTCACACTGTAAGCACCAGGTGGCTGGTGAGGATGGATTGGAAACTATCACACTATCAGAAATAGGAGCAGGAATAGGCCATTCAGCCCTTCGAGCCCATTCTGACATTCAGGGAGATCAAGGCTGATCTTCTACTTCAACTCCATTTTCCTGCACTATCTCCGTATCCCTTGGTGTTTTTAATATGTAGAAATCCACCGATCTCAGTCTTGACCATACTCAACGACTGAGCCGCCACAGCCCTCTCGGGCAGAGAATTCCAAAGATTCACCACCCTCTGAGTGAAGAAGTTTCTCCTCATCTCAGTCCTAAATGACCTGCCCCTTATTCTGAGACTGTGTCCCCTGGTTCTGGACTCCCTAGCCAGGGGAAACATCCTTCCTGCATCTGCCCTATCGAGCCCTGCAAGAGTTTTGTATGTTTGAATGAGATCACCTCTCATTCTTCTAAACTCCAGAGAATAAAGGCCCAGTCTATTTAATCTTTCCTCAAGGGACAATCCCTCCATCCCAGGAATTAGTTTGGTGAACCTTCGCTGCATTCCCTCTATGGAAGTATATCTTTCCTGAAGTAAGGAGACCAAAACTACACAGAATAATCCAGGTGTGGTCTCACCAAGGATCTATATAATTGCAGCAAGACATCTTTACTCTTACACTCAAATCCTCTTATAATGAAGGCCAACATACCATCTGCTTTCTTAACTGCTTACTGTACTTGCATGTTAGCTTTCAGTGACTCATGAACAAGGACAGCACAGTGGCGCAGTGGTTAGCACCACAGCCTCACAGCTCCAGCAACCCGGGTTCGTTTCTGGATACTGCCTGTGCGGAGTTTGCAAGTTCTCCCTGTGTCTGTGTGGATTTTTGCCGGGTGCACAGTTTCCTCCCACATCCAAAGACTTGCAGGTGATAGGTAAATTGGCTGTTGTAAATTGCCCCTAGTGTAGGGATAGGGAATATGGGATTACTGTAGGGTTAGTATAAATGGGTGATTGTTGGTCGGCACAGACTCGGTGGGCCAAAGGGCCTGTTTCAGTGCTGTATCTCTAAATAAATTTTTTAAAAATTTAAAAAAAGGACACCCAAGTCCCTTTGAAGTTCAACACTTCCCAGCCTCTCACCGTTTAAGAAATACTCTGTATTTCTATTTTTATTACCAAAGTGGATAACCTCACATTTCTCCACATTGTATTCCATCTGCAAAATTGTTGGCCACTCGCATAGCCTCTCCAAATCCCCTTGAAGCATCTTTGCATCCTCCTCACAACTCACACTTCCACCTAGTTTTGTAACTTGCAAACTTGGAAATATTACATTTAATCCCCACATCCAAATCACTGATATAGATTGTGAATAGCTGAGGCCCAAGCACTGATCCTTGCAGTACCCCACCAGTCACAGCCTGCCAACCTGAAAATGATCCATTCATTCTTACCCTGTTTTCAGTCTGTTAACCAGTTCTCAGTCCATGCCAGTATATTCTTCCCAATCCAATGTGCTCTAATTTTGTTTACTAACCTTTTGAATGGGACCTGATCAAAAGCTTTCTGAAAATCTAAATATACCACATCCACCAGTTCCCCCTTACCTATTCTGCCAGTTACATCCTCAAAAAACTTCAACAGGTTTGTTAGACATGATTTCCCTTTCCTAAATCCATGTTGACTATGCCCATTCCCGCCATTATTTTCTAAGTGCCCTGTTGTCACATACTTTATTATAGATTCCAGTATTTTCCCTACGACTGATGTTAGACTAACAGGTCTGTAGTTCCCCATTTTCTCTCTCCCTCTTTCCTAAATAGTGGGGTTACAATTGTCACCTTCCAATCACAAGGAACCATTCCAGAGCCTACAGAATTTGAAATATGACCACTGATGCAACTGCTATCTCTACGGCCACCTCTTTCAACACTCTGGGATGTAGATCATCTAGTCCAGGGGATTTGTCTACACTAAGTCCCATTAATTTCTCTAGTACTTTTTTATTAGAATTAGAATTAGAACATTACAGCGCAGTACAGGCCCTTCGGCCCTCGATGTTGCGCCGACCTGTGAAACCATCTGACCTACACTATTCCATTTTCATCCATATGTCTATCCAATGACCACTTAAATGCCCTTAAAGTTGGCGAATCTACTACTGCTGCAGGCAGGGCGTTCCACGCCCTTACTACTCTCTGAGTAAAGAAACTACCTCTCACATCTGTCCTATATCTATCACCCCTCAACTTGAAGCTATGTCCCCTCGTGTTTGCCACCACCATCCGAGGAAAAAGACGCTCACTATCCACCCTATCTAACCTTCTGATTATCTTATATGTCTCTATTAAGTCACCTCTCCTCCTCCTTCTCTCCAACGAAAACAACCTCAAGTCCCTCAGCCTTTCCTCGTAAGACCTTCCCTCCATACCAGGCAACATCCTAGTAAATCTCCTCTGCACCCTTTCCATAGCTTCCACATCCTTCCTATAATGCGGTGACCAGAACTGCACGCAATACTCCAGGTGCGGTCTCACCAGAGTTTTGTACAGCTGCAGCATGACCTCGTGGCTCCGAAACTCGATCCCCCTACTAATAAAAGCTAACACACCATATGCCTTCTTAACAGCCCTATTAACCTGGGTAGCAACCTTCAGGGATTTATGCACCTGGACACCAAGATCTCTCTGTTCATCTACACTACCAAGAATCTTCCCATTAGCCCAGTACTCTGCATTCCTGTTACTCCTTCCAAAGTGAATCACCTCACACTTTTCCGCATTAAACTCCATTTGCCATCTCTCAGCCCAGCTCTGCAGCCTATCTATGTCCCTCTGTACCCTACAACATCCTTCGGCACTATCCACAACTCCACCGACCTTAGTGTCATCTGCAAATTTACTAACCCACCCTTCTACACCCTCTTCCAGGTCATTTATAAAAATGACAAACAGCAGTGGCCCCAAAACAGATCCTTGCGGTACACCACTAGTAACTAAACTGCAGGATGAACATTTGCCATCAACCACCACCCTCTGCCTTCTTTCAGCTAGCCAATTTCTGATCCAAAGCTCTAAATCACTCTTGCAGTTCCATATTTACACTAGTCCCTTGATTCTCCATTATTTCTGAGAGGTTTTTAGTGTTTTCCTCTGTGAAGACAGACACGAAGTATATGTTTAGTTTCTCTGCCATTTCCTTAATCCCCATTATAAATTCTCCTGGCTCTGCTTGTAATGGACCCACATTTGTCTTTGCTAATCTTTTCCTTTTTGCATACCTATAGAAACTTTTACAGTCCATGTTTATGTTTCTTGCTAGTTTGCTCTCATATTTTATTTTCCCTTTCTTAATCTTTTTCTTGGTCCTCCTTTGTAGAATTCAAAAATGCTGCCAATCCTCAGGTTTGCCTTTTTTTGGGCATCTTTATATGCCTCTTCCTTTGATCTAATACAATCCTTGATTTCTTTAAAAGCAAAATACTGCGGATGCTGGAAATCTTAAATAAAAACAAGAAATGCTGGAACCACTCAGCAGGTCTGGCAGCATCTGTGGAAAGAGAAGCAGAGTTAACGTTTCGGGTCAGTGACCCTTCATCGGAACTGACAAATATTAGAAAAGTCACAGGTTATAAGCAAGTGAGGTGGGGGTGGGGCAAGAGATAACAAAGGAGGTCTAGATTGGACCAGGCCACATAGCTGACCAACAGGTCACGGAGCAAAGGCAAACAATATGTTAATGGTGTGTTGAAAGACAAAGCATTAGTACAGATTAGGTGTAAATACACTGAATATTGAACAGCAGCAAGTGCAAACCTGAAAAAAAACAGTGGGTAAGCAAACTGAACAAACTAAGATGAAATGAAATAAATGCAAAAAAAAAAAGGATTGTAAAAAATGTAAAAAAGAACGTTAAAAAAAAGGAAGAAAAAATAACTAAAAATGAAAGTAAAATGGGGGGCTGTCATGCTCTGAAATGATTGAACTCAATGTTCAGTGCGGCAGGCTGTAGTGTGCCTAATCCATTTCCCGATTAGGCACACTACAGCCTGCCGGACTGAACATTGAGTTCAATCATTTCAGAGCATGACAGCCCCCCATTTTACTTTCATTTTTAGTTATTTTTTCTTCCTTTCTTTTTACGTTCTTTTTTACATTTTTTACAATCCTTTTTTTTTTGCATTTATTTCATTTCATCTTAGTTTGTTCAGTTTGCTTACCCACTGTTTTTTTCAGGTTTGCACTTGCTGCTGTTCAATATTCAGTGTATTTACATCTAATCTGTACTAATGCTTTGTCTTTCAACACACCATTAACATATTGTTTGCCTTTACTCCGTGACCTTTTGGTCAGCTATGTGGCCTGGTCCAATCTACACCTTCTCCTTTGTTACCTCTTGCCCCACCCCCACCTCACTTGCTTATAACCTGTGACTTTTCTAATATTTGTCAGTTCCGATGAAGGGTCACTGACCTGAAACGTTAACTCTGCTTCTCTTTCTACAGATGCTGCCAGACCTGCTGAGTGGTTCCAGCATTTCTTGTTTATATTCCTTGATTTCTTTCATTAGCCATGATTGGAACACTTTCCTTGCTGGATTTTTGTGCATTAAAGGAATTTATAGCACTGTCGACGACCCCTTCCATCACTTTGCTGATGATTGAGAGTAGCCTGATGGGGCGGTAATTGGCTGGTTGGATTTGTCCTGCTTTTTGTGTACAGGACAATATGGGCAATTTTCTGCATTGCTGGGTAGATGCCAGTGTGGTAGCTGTACTGGAACAGCTTGGCTAGGGTCGCGGCAAGTTCTGGAGCACAGGTCTTCAGTACTGTCACTGGAATGTTGTCAGTGCCCAAAGACTTTACAATATCCAGTGCTTTCAGCCGTTTCTTGATATCATGTGGAATGAATCGAATTGGCTGAAGACTGGCATTTGTGATGCTCGGGACCTCAGGAGGAGGCCGAGATGGATCATTCACTTGGCACTTCTGGCTGAAGATGGATGCAAACGCTTCAGCCTTACCTTTTGCACTGATGTACTGGGCTCCTCCATCATTAAAAATGGGGATATTTGTGGAGCCACATCCTCAGTTGTTTAATTGTCCACCACATTCATAACTGATGTGGCAGGACTGCAGAGCTTAGATCTGATCTGTTGGTTGTGGGACTGCTTATCCCTGTTTAACGCATGCTGCTTCCGCTGTTTGGCAGGCAAGTAGTCCAGTGTTGTAGCTCCACCAGGTTGACACCTCATTTTGAGGTATGCCTGGTGCTGCTCCTGGCATGCCCTCCTGCACTCTTCATTGAACCAGGGTTGATCCCCCGGCTTGATGGTCATGGTAGAGTGGGGATATGCCAGGCCATGAGGTTACAGATTGTAGCTGAGTACAATTCTGCTTCTGCTGGCCCACAGTGCCTCATGGATGCCCATTTTTGAGTTGGTAGATCTGTTCGAAATCTATCCCATTTAGCATGGTGGTAGAGTCACATAACACGATGGTGGGTATCCTCAGTGTGACAACAGGACTTCGTCTGCACAAGGACTGTGTGGTGGTCACTCCTACCAATACTGTCATGGACAGATGCATCTGCAACAGGTAGATTGGTGAGAATGAGGTCAAGCAGGTTTTCCCTTTTGTTGGTTCCCTCACCACCTGCCGCAGACTCAGTCTAGCAGCTATATCCTTTCAGACTCAGCCCATAGTGCTGCTACCGAGCTTCTCTTGGTGATGGACATTGAAGTCCCCCACCCAGAGTACATTTTGTACCCTTGCTTCCCTCAGTGCTTCTTCCAGTTGGTGTTCAACATGGAGAAGCACTGATTCATCAGGCGAGGGATGGCAGTAGATGGTAATCAACAGGAGGTTTCCTTGCCCATGTTTGACCTGATGCCATGAGACGTCAGGGGGTCCGAAGTCAATGTTGAGGACCCACAGGGCAATTCCATCCTGACTGTATTGCACTGTGCCGCCACCTCTGGTGGGACAGGACATAGCCGTGGATGGTGATGGTGGTGTCTGGGACATTGTCTGCAAGGTATGATTCCGTGAGTATGACTATTTCAGGCTGTTGCTTGACCAGTCTGTGGGACAGCTCTCCTAACTTTGGCACAAGCCTCCAGATGTTAGTCAGGAGGACTTTGCAGAGTCGAGAGGGCTGGGTTTGCCGTTGTTGTTTCCGGTGCCTTGGTCAATGCCGAGTGGTCAGCCCAATTTCATTCCTTTTCTTAAACTTTGTAGTGGTTTGATACAGTGGCTTGCTAAAGGACATTCGTGAACCAGGTGGGTTTTTACAATAATCAACAACGGTTTCATGATCACCACTAGACTAACTTTTTAATTCCACATTTATTAATTGAATTCAAATTTCACCATCTGTCGTGGTGGGATTCAAACCCATGTCCCCAGAGCATTAGCCTGGGGCTGTGGGTTAAGTCCAGTGACATTAACACTACGCCATCACCTGCTTACATAGGATTGGAACTTGGTGGGGGGAGCCCAGGAAATCCCGGGCGAATGTAAAGGGGGAAAAACAGAGGGAAATCAGCCCTTTACTCTGTTTCAATCTGTGCTAGACCTGACCTGGGAGCACCTAATGTAGATACTGGGAACGTCTGAATGGGAAGATTTCCATTGTCCAGAATCAGCATGTCTCACACTGATGGCCATGAAAGGGTGTCTGGTGGACTGTGATGAGGAGGAGGATGTTGAGGGCAAGGTTACGTAGACATTCCTAGAGCATGATCCTTCCCCATGTCTGAACCGCTCTCACCCACTGTGTTATTTCACTCCCAAACACCAGCTCAGAAACCTAAACCTGGGAGTAATTAGATAGCACAAATGAGGATATGGTAGCAGGTGATTCGGAGAACGAGGGTGTCAGAGGAGTGGAGAGTGAATGAGGAGGTGCCAGCTTCACAGCAGAGACTGATGAGAAGGCAGCTGATGACTTTGGAGTTGTGGGATCCAGGTCTCATGGGGATTCGCCAGAAGGGAAAATGTTCAGGAAATGTCATGACTCCAGGTTCTGAGGTCAGTCTCTCAGAAACCATTTTTTCCACTTCCAGTAGTTTAACAACCAATGAACAGAAGTGTTCATCGAAAATAAAAAATAAAGACACTGATTTATTTACTGCACCTACGATTTTTCTCACTGCCATGTCCAAGAGATTAACCTTTCATTCCGAGAGAGCCCAGGACAATCTGGGAGGATTGGCAACCCTAAGTCAGGGTCAGACCGGAATAATGGAGAATAGGAGGATTCAGTCCAAGTGCCAGAGGTGAAGGGACATGTTTTAACCTATGGTTCACCCAGCCCCTCAAACCTATTTTCCAAATGTTTTCTGTCCCTTCTATAGAGTTCCGCAGCTAAGAGAGGCAAGGTAGAAACCTTCATCATCAATCCCAAGTGTATCACTCTCGGGGAGCTGTATGGGTACATGGACCAGCACACAATGGATTGGTCTGATGGGCTGCTGGCTCAAGCAATGCGGAGGTTCGCAAAGGATCTACACCGAGAATATGACCATGAGCCGGAGATTAAGATGCTTTCTACTACTTTCGTTAATGTTGAGAAAAATTGGATTGACTTCCAAGATCACAAGAATCCAGAGAGTGAAGGTGAGTGCATGTGAGCAATGAGGCTTTATTGCAGCTGTTTCCATGGTTGAAAGGGATAGGCTGGGTGCTCTTTGTTCTACAGGTGTTAGAGAAGGTGAATCGGGTGTTAGGGAGGGCATCAAACTAAATGACATTCGCTAACACATTCCCGGATATCCAACCGTTTTTCCACAGGGGAAATCTGGATGTGACTTAAAATAAAGTGTTAGTTTTAACTTAAATTCAGGCCACGATCATCTAGAATTCACTTTGCAGACAGAGCTGGGGAGTTCTGTTTCCCAGCCAAGTGGTCAGGCCAGTGGTAGGTTATCTGTCTAAAATCAGACAGTCGGAGTTCGTGCAGACCCACTGAGATGAATCTATTCACTTTGAAAGGAACGTGGCAAGTTATCAGGGACTTCCACCCAGGGAAGATGAGAGCCGGTGTGCCAACTGACCAACCTTTGGCCAGGGAAGGAGTCAGTGGTTTACTTTTCAACGTACTGCCCAAAGTATTGGACTTGGAAAAGAGAAAGACATTTTCTCGGTCAAAAGTGAAATACTGCAAATGCTGGAACCATGAAATAGAACAGAAAATGCTGGCAACAGTCAGCAGATCAAGCAGTATCTATGGATAGAGAAACAGAGTTAGTGCTTCAGGTCAATGATCTTTTCCCAGAACTAGAAGACGTTCGAGAGTTATAACAAGGTTTAAGCAGGTGCACAGGCTGGGAAAAGTGAGGAAAAGTGGTGATGTTTCTTGTGCTTGGGTAAAGCTTAATTGAAACTGGGAGACCGGAGACTGGGAGAGCGGGGAGGCGGCGGACCTGGGAGAAATGACACCAGAGAGAAGGAGAGTATATATCAAGGCCAGGGCTTGAGGCCCACACTTCCCTGGGATAGCGGAGAGGCAGCGGACCTGGGAGGAATCACACCAGAGAGAAGGAGAGTATATATCAAGGCCAGGGCTTGAGGCCCACACTTCCCTGGGAGAGCGGAGAGACAGCGGACCTGGGAGGAATCACACCAGAGAGAAGGAGAGTATATATCAAGGCCAGGGCTTGAGGCCCACACTTCCCTGGGAGAGCGGAGAGACAGCGGACCTGGGAGGAATCACACCAGAGAGAAGGAGAGTATATATCAAGGCCAGGGCTTGAGGCCCACACTTCCCTGGGAGAGCGGAGAGACAGCGGACCTGGGAGGAATCACACCAGAGAGAAGGAGAGTATATATCAAGGCCAGGGCTTGAGGCCCACACTTCCCTGGGAGAGCGGAGAGACAGCGAACCTGGGAGGAATCACACCAGAGAGAAGGAGAGTATATATCAAGGCCAGGGCTTGAGGCCCACACTTCCCTGGGAGAGCGGAGAGACAGCGGACCTGGGAGGAATCACACCAGAGAGAAGGAGAGTATATATCAAGGCCAGGGCTTGAGGCCCACACTTCCCTGGGAGAGCGGAGAGACAGCGGACCTGGGAGGAATCACACCAGAGAGAAGGAGAGTATATATCAAGGACAGGGCTTGAGGCCCACACTTCCCCGGGAGAGTGGAGAGACAGCGGACCTGGGAGGAATCACACCAGAGAGAAGGAGAGTAGATATCAAGGCCAGTGCTTGAGGCCCACACTTCCCCGGGAGAGTGGAGAGACAGCGGACCTGGGAGGAATCACACCAGAGAGAAGGAGAGTATATATCAAGGCCAGTGCTTGAGGCCCACACTTCCCTGGGAGAGCGGAGAGACAGGCTCTGGCTGTGTCTGTGGCTGTAGCTGAAAATCGGCATGCACTGGGGTTGCAAGAAAGAGTGAAAAAAATCTAACAGTGACATCGTGGGAAAGCTGTAAGCTGATTGGTTGCCTCCACTATTTGGCTCTTACTTTGGTAGAGGGGAAGAAGCTGATCGGCGAGTAACTGGCCAGTTATTCTACTCATTACACTAATAATATTTCGTTTGTGAAGTTAAGGTATGGCAGGGCAGATCGGCTGAGTGGAATGTGCCTTCTGTCTTGTGTGGGAAGCTGTGGACACACCCTGTGTCCTTGACAAACACATCTGCAGGAAGTGTCACCAGCTACAGAAGCTTGAGCTCAATTAGTGACTGGAGCCTCTGTGATGCATCTGTGAGGCAGAGAACTACTTGGATAGCACGTTTAGGGAGATGGTCACACTGCAGGTTAAGAATATGCAGGCAGAGAGGGAATGGATGACCGCCAAGCCGTCTAAGAGAACCAGGCAGATATTGCAGGAATCCCCTGAGTCGATCTCACTTGTGAAACAGTTGTCCATTTTGGATACTGGTGAGGGTGAGGATTCCTCAGCGGAGTGTAGCAAGGGCCAAGTCCTCAGGTGACTCAGCTGCACAGGAGGGGAGGACGAAGAATGGAAAGGCAATAGTGATAGGGGATTTGTTAGTTGGGGAACAGACGGGTGTTTCCGCAGCTACAGACGTGACACCAGGAATATATAACATATATTGTAATAAAAGCAAAATACTGCGGATGCTGGAAATCTGAAACAAAAACAAGAAACGCTGGATTCACTCAGCAGGTCTGGCAGCATCTGTGGAAAGAGAAGCAGAGTTAACGTTTCGGGTCAGTGACCCTTCTTCGGAACTGACAAATATTAGAAAAGTCACAGATTATAAACAAGTGAGGTGGGGGTTGGGCAAGAGATAACAAAGGAGAAGGTGCAGATTGGACCAGGCCACATAGCTGACCAAAAGGTCACGGAGTAAAGGCAAACAATATGTTAATGGTGTGTTGAAAGACAAAGCATTAGTACGGATTAGGTGTGAATATACTGAATATTGAACAGCAGCAAGTGCAAACCTGAAGAAAAACAACCTGAAAAAAACAGTGGGTGAGCAAACTGAACAAACTAAGATGAAATGAAATAAATGCAAAAAAAGATTGTAAAAAATGTAAAAAGGAATGTTAAAAAAAGGGAAGAAAAAATAACTAAAAATGAAAGTAAAGTGGGGGGCTGTCATGCTCTGAAATTATTGAACTCAATGTTCAGTCCGGCAGGCTGTAGTGTGCCTAATCGGTAGATGAGATGCTGTTCCTCGAGCTTGCGTTGATGTTCACTGGAACACTGCAGCAATCCCAGGACAGAGATGTGAGCATGAGAGCAGGGGGGAGTGTTGAAATGGCAAGCAACCGGAAGCTCAGGGTCCTGCTTGCGGACTGAGCGGAGATGTTCCGCAAAGCGGTCACCCAGTCTGTGCTTGGTCTCCCCAATGTAGAGGAGACCACACTGTGAGCAGCGAATACAGTATACTACATTGAAAGAAGTACAAGTAAATCGCTGCTTCACCTGAAAGGAGTGTTTGGGGCCTGGGATAGTGAGGAGAGAGGAGGTAAATGGGCAGGTATTACACCTCCTGCGATTGCAAGGGAAGGTGCCCTGGGACGGGGACGAGGTGGTGGGGGTAATGGAGGAGTGGACCAGGGTGTCACGGAGGGAACGATCCCTTCGGAATGCTGACAGGGGAAGGGAGGGGAAGATGCGACTGGTAGTGGCATCACGCTGGAGGTGGCGAAAATGGCGGAGGATGATCCTTTGGATATGGAGGCTGGTGGGATGAAAAGTGAGGACAAGGGGAACCCTGTCACGGTTCTGGGAGGGAGGGGAAGGGGTGAGGGTAGAGGTGCGGGGAATGGGTCGGACACGGTTGAGGGCCCTGTCAACCACAGTGGGGGGAAATCCTCGGTTGAGGAAAAAGGAGGTCATATCAGAAGCACCGTCATGGAAGGTAGCATCATCAGAGCAGATGCGTCGGAGACGGAGAAACTGGGAGAATGGAATGGAGTCCTTACAGGAGGTAGGGTGTGAAGAAGTGTAGTCGAGGTAGCTGTGGGAGTCAGTGGGCTTATAATGGATATTGGTAGACAACCTATCCCCAGAGATGGAGACAGAGAAGTCGAGGAAGGGAAGTGTCAGAGATGGACCGTGTAATGGTGAGAGAAGGGTGGAAATTGGAAGCAAAGTTGATAAAGTTTTCTAGTTCGGGGCGGGAGCAGGAAACGGCACCGATACAGTCATCAATGTACCGGAAAAAGAGTTGGGGGAGGGGGCCTGAGTAGGACTGGAACAAAGAATGCTCGACATATCCCACAAAAAGACAGGCATAACTAGGACCCATGCGGGTACCCATAGAGTCGTACAACATAGAAACCGGCCCTTCAGCCCACCGCGTCCATGCTGACCATAATGCCTATCTATACTAATATAATATATATTGTGACTAGCTGGGGCTCAAGTACTGATCCCGGTACCCCACTACTCACTGCCTGCCACACGGAAAAAAAAAACATTTATTCCTACTCTCTGTTTCCTGTCTGTCAACCAATTCTCAATACATGCAGTGTATTACCCCCAATCCCATGTGCTTTAATTTTGCACACTAACCTCTTATGCGGGACCTTATCAGAAATCTTCTGAAAATCCAATTATACCACATCCACTGGTTCTCTCTTATCTATTCTACTCGTTACATCCTCAAAAAACTCTATTAGATTTGTTAAGCATGATTTCCCTTTCGTAAACCCATGCTGACTTTGTCCAATCCAGTCTATGCTTTCCAGGTGTTCTGCTATCCTTTATAATAGACTCTAGTATTTTCCCCACTACTGATGTAAGGCTAACTGGTCTGTAATTCCCTATTTTTTTCTCTCCCTCCTTTTTTAAATAGTGGGGTTACATTTGCCACTCTCCAATCTGTAGGAACTGCTCCAGAGTCTATAGAATATTGGAAGAGTCATAGAGTCATACAACATAGAAACCGGCCCTTCAGCCCACCGCGTCCATGCTGACCATAATGCCTATCTATACTAATCCCACCTGCCTGCATTAATTCCATATCCTTCTCTGCCTTGCTCATTCAAGTACCTGTCCAGATGCCTCTTAAATGTTGCTACTGTTCCTACCTCCACCACTTCCTCTGACAGCTCATTCCAGATACCCTCTATTCTTTGTGTGAAAAATGTACCCCTTTGATCCCCTTTAAACCTCCTCCCTCTCACTTTAAATCTATGCCCTCTAGTTTTAGTCACCGCTACCATTAATTTCCCTAGCAGTATTTTTTTACTGTTACTGATTTCCTTCAATTCCTCCCTCTCATTTGACCTGTGGTTCCCTAACATTTCTGGGAGGTTATTTGTGTCCTCCTTTGTGAAGACAGAACCAAAGTATGTGTTTAATTGTTCTGCCATTTCTTTGTTCCCCATTATAATTTCCCCTGTTTCTGACTGTGAGGGACCTGCATTTGTCTTCACTAATCTTTTTCTCTTCTTATATTTCGAGAAGCTTTTACAGTCAGTTTTATGTTCCCCGCAAGTTTACTCTCATACTCTATTTTCCCCCGCTTAATCAACCTCTTTGTCCTCCTTTGCTAAATTTTAAACCGTTCCCAATCCTCAGACTTGCTTTTTCTGGCAATTCTATATGCTTCCTCTTTGGATCTAATACTAATCCTAATTTCTTTTATAAGATATGGTTGAGCCACCTTTCCAGTTTTATTTTTGCACCTGACAGGAATGAATAATTGTTGTAATTCACGCACACGTTCTTTAAATATTATCCATTGCCTATCTACCGTCAACCCTTTTAGTAAAGTTCCCCGATCTACCGTAGCCAACTCGCACCTCATAACTTTGTAGTTTCCTTTATTTAGATTCAGGACCCTAGTTTCAGATGAAGAATTCTATCATGTTATGGTCGCTCCTCCCCAAGGGACCCCGCACAACAAGAATGTTAATTAATCCTTTCTCATTGCACAATACCCATTCTAGTATAGCCTGTTCTCTAGTTGGTTCCTCAACGTATTGGTCTAAAAAACCATCACGTACACACTCCAGGAAATCTTCCTCCACAGTATTATTGCTAATTTGGTTTGACCAATCTGTATGTAGATTAATGTCACCCATGATTACAGTTGTACCTTTATTGCATGCATCTCTGATTTCCTGTTTAATGCCTTCCCTTACATCTCCACTACTGTTTGGGGGCCTATAGACAACCCCACCAACATTTTCTGCCCCTCGGTGTTTCTTACTTTCACCCGTACAGATTCCACATCATGATTTTCTGAGCCAATATCCTTCCTCGCTATTGCATTGATTTCCTCCTTTACTAACAATGCTACCCCATCTCCTTTCCCTTTTTGCCTGTCCTTCCTAAATACTGAATACCCCTGAATGTTCAGTTCCCATCCTTGGTCACCCTGCAGCCATGTCTCCATAATCGCAACTGTATCATAACTGTTTATATCTACTTGCACTGTTAATTCATCCGCCTTATTGCGAATGCTCCACACATTAAGACTCAATGCCTTTCAACTTGTCTTTTTAACATTGTTAGTCATCTTAGTTTTATTTTGCACTGCGGCCCCACTTGTTTCTCACCCTTTTTTGCTCTGCCTTCTACTTTTGCTTCTTACCTTTCTCTCTTTCATTTCTATCCTTGTTTCCCTCTCTCTGTCTCCCTGCTCAGATTCCCATCCCCCTGCCATTCTAGGTTAAACCCTCCCCGACAGCACTAGCAAACCCCCCCCACCCTCTACGAGGAAATTGATCCCGGTCCTGCTCAGATGCAACCCGTCCAGCTTGTACTGGTGCCACCTTCCCCAGAACCAGTCCCAGTGTCCTAGGAATCTGAATCCCTCCCTCCTACACCATTTCTCCTGCCTGATGTATCATTTGATATATCTTATATCTCATCTGATATATCCTGCTATTTCTGCTCTCGTTAGCACGTGGCACTGGTAGTAATCCCTTTGTTTTCTGCCACTGAACCTATTTTGTATCCACCTTGCTGCATTCCCCTGGATCCCATGAGATTATTTTATTTTAACCAGTCTGCCATGTGGGACCTTGTCAAAAGCTGTACTAAAATCCGTGTAGACCACATCAACTGCACTACCCTCATCTTTCTTCCTTGTTACTTTTTCAAAAAATTTGATCAAGTTGGTCAAACAAGATCTTCCCTTAACAAATCCATGCTGACTATCCTTGATTAACCTGTGCCTTTCTAAGTGACAGTTTATCCTATCTCTCAGAATAGATTCCAATAATCTGCCCCTTACTGAGGTTAGACTGACTGGCCTGGAATTATTCGCTTCCTTTTCAAACAGACGTACAACGTTAGCAGTTCTCCAGTCCTCCGGCACCAGACCTGTATCCAGTGAGGACTGGATAATGATGGTCAGACCTTCTTCTATTTCCTCTCTTGCGTCTTTTAACAGCCTAGAGTGCATTTCACCCGGCGCTCGTGATTTATCAACTTTCAAGGATGCTAATCCCATTAATAATTCCTCTCTCCCTATGGTTATCACATCCAATACTTTACACTCCTCTTCCTTAACTACAATATCTGCATCTTCCCCCTCTTTTGTGAAGACGGATGCAAAGTATTCGTTAAGAACCATACCAACATCTTCCACCCCAACACATAATTTACCTTTTTTGGTCTTTTATGGGCCCTACTCTCTCCTTAGCTATCCTCTTACTCTTAATGTATTGATCAAACATCTTTGGGTTCACCTTGATTTTGCTTGCCAATATTCTTTCATGCCCTCTCTTTGCTTTCCTATTTTCCTTTTTGATTTCACCCCTCCACTTTCTATACTCCTCTCGGCTTTCTGTTGCATTGAGTTCTCGGTGTCGGACATAAGCTTTCCTTTTCTGCCTTACCTTACCCTGTAAGCTTCTTGACATCCATGGGGCTCTAGATTTGGCTGCCTCACCCTTTTTCTTTGTGGGAACATGTTTACTCTGAACACCTTGAATCTCCCCTTTGAATGCCTCCCACTGCTCAGGCACTGATTTACCTTCAAGTAGCTGTTTCCAGTCCACGTTCGCTAAATCACTCCTCAATAAAATTGGCCTTGCCCCAATTGAGAACTCTAACTCCTGTTCTATCTCTGTCCTTTTCCATATTTATGTCAAAACTGACTGAGTTATGATCACTACCACCAAAATGGTATTCCACTGCCACTCCTTCCACCTTCATTTCCTAAAACTAAGTCTAAAACTGCGTCCTCTCTTGTTGGACTTGATACATACTGGGCAAAAAAGTTCTCCTGAATGCTGCTCAAGAACTCTGCCCCCTCAATTCCTTTCACATTAAAACTATCCTAGTTAATATTGGGGTGGTTATAATCCCCTACTATTACTGCCCTATTGTTCTTGCACTTCTCAGAGATTTGCCTACATATCTGCTCTTCTATCTCCCTCTGACCGTTTGGGGGGTCTATAGTACACTCCCAGCAGTGTGATTGCCCCTTTTTTGTTCCTTAGCTCAATCCATATGGCCTCATTTGAAGAACCTTCCAACATATCATCCCTCCTCGCAGCTGTGATAGTTTCTTTGACCAAAACTGCCACTCCCCCTCCTTTCCTAACCCTCTCCCTATCGTGTCTGAAAACCCTGTAACCAAGAATGTTGAACTGCTATTCCTGTCCCTCCTTAAGCTATGTTTCTGTAATAGCTATGATATCATACTGCCACGTGTCTGTCTGTGCCCTCAGCTCATCTGCTTTATTTGCTGTACTCCTTGCATTGAAATAGATACCCTTGAGCACTGACAAACTCTTTTTTTCTATTTTCTAATCTTTATTTCCTCTGTGTTCCAGACTCATCCATTAATTTTCTGCCTTCCATTCTCATTTCTGATTTTGTCCCAGCTGAGTTTACCCTCAGGTCCCCATCCTGCTGCCAAACTAGTTTAAACCCTCCCCAACAACACTCGCAAAACGTCTGAAAGGAACTCAGTCCCGGCTCTGTTCAGGTGCAACCTGTCCGGCCTGTACAGGCCCCATCTCCCCCAGAGCCGGTCTCAATGTCTGCCCCAGGAATCTAAAGCCCTTCCTCTTGTACCATCTTTGCAGCCATGCATTCATCTGTCTTATCCTTCTATTTCTGTACTCACTTGCGCGTGGCTCTGGGAGTAATCCGGAGATGACTACGTTTGAGGTCCTGCTTGCTAATTTCTGACCTTGCTCCCTAAATTTTGACTGCAGGACCATATCCCTCTTTCCACCTATGTCGTTGGTTCCAACGTGAACAATGACTGCTGGCTATTCACCCTCCCCCTTCAGGATGCTCTGCAGCCGCTTAGTGACATCTTTGACGTTGGCACCACACACCATCCTGGATCCACGTCTGCAGCCACAAATTAAATTATAGGGGGTTGGGAACCTAAGAGGGAGCTTAGCTTAGAGGGAAACAAAACTGGTAACAGGAAGTAGAAAAGTAGAAAGTGAAATTGTAAGGCAGACGAGACGTAGGCAAACATCAAACAGGACTGGAATAAGAAATAATGTTAAGACAAAGTTAAGGGCACTCTATCTGAATGCACGCAGCATTCGCAACAAGGTAGATGATTTGAAGGCACAAATAGAGGTAAATGGGTACGACTTAATTACCATTACGGAGACATGGCTACAGGATGACCAGGACTGGGAACTGAATAATCAGGGATCTTTGTCATTTAGGAGGGATAAGCGGAGGGGAAAAGGAGGTGCGGTAGCGCTGTTAATAAGGGATGACATCAGTCCATTAATGAGAGAGGATCTTAGATCGAAGGAGAAAGATGTAAAATCAGTTTGGATGGAGCTAAGAAACAGCAAGTGGCAGCAATAATTGGTGGTAGTTGTTTATAGGCGACCAAACTGTAGTGGTAATGTTGTGCATGGTATAAGTCAGGAAATTAGAGCTGCATGGTAATACAATAATAATGGGAAACTTCAATTTACATATAGATTGGGTAAAACTAATTAGTACTAATGCTGTGGAGAATGAATTCCTGGAGCATGTACGAGATGGGTTTCTGGAGCAGTATGTTGAAGAACCAACTAGGGATCGGACTATTTTAGATTTAGTATTATGTCATGAGAAAGGGTTAATTAATAACCTTGCTGTAAAGGAGACATTGGGAAATAGTGATCACAATATGATAGAATTCTACATTAAGTTCGAAAGAGATGTAGTCCATTCTGAAACTAGGGTATTAAATCTGAAGAAATGAAACTATGAAGGTGTGAGGGGCAAGTTGGCTATGGTGGATTGGGAAAATACATTAGAAGATTTGTTGGTCGACAGGCAATGACTAATATTTAAAGAAGTATTACAAAATTTACAACAAATATACATTCCTCTAAGACACAATAACCCAACAGGAAAGGTGAATCAACCATGGCTAACAAAAGAAGTTAGATTGCATTCGATCAAAGGAAATGGCTTATAAGGTCACCAGAAAAAGTGGTAAGCCCGAGGACTGGGAGCAATTTAGAGTCCAACAAAGGAGGACCAAAAACTGATAAAGAAAGGAAAAGAGATTATGAATGCAAGCTAGCTAGAAACATAACGGCGGACTGTAAAAGCTTCTTTAGGTATGTGAAAAAGAAACGATTAACAAGGACAAATGTGGGTCCATTGCAGGCAGAGACAGGAGAGTTTGTGATGGAGAACAAGGAAATGGCGGAGAGACTAAACAATTACTTTGTGTCTATCTTCATGGAGGAAGACACAGAAAAGCTCCCAGAAATACTAGCGATACAAAGGGCTTGTAAAAATGAGGAACTGAAAGTAATTAGTATCAATAAAGAGGTAGTACTCAAAAGTTTAATTGGATTGAAACTTGATAAATCCCCTGGACCAGATGAGCTACATGCCAGAGTATTGAAGGAAGTGACTATAGAAATAGTGGATGCATTGGTGGTTATCTTTCAAAATTCTATAGATTCTGGAAGGGTTCCTGCAGACTGGAAAGTAACTATTTAAGAAGGGAGCGAGAGAGAAAACAGAGAACTACAGACCTGTTAGTTTGACATCAATAGGGAAAATGTTAGAATCTATTATAAAGGATGAGATAACTGGACACTTGTAAAATAATGATATGATTGGGCAGAGTCAACATGGATTTATGAAAGGGAAATCATGTTTGACAAACCTGTTAGAATTTTTTGAGGATATTATTTGTAGCATAGATAAAGGCAAACCAGTGGATGGGGTGTATTTGGATTATCAGAAGACTTTTGATAAGGTCCCACACAGGAGGTTAGTGAGGGTAATATACTGCAATGGATTGAGAATTGGTGAACAGACAGAAAGCAGAGAGTAGGAATAAATGGGTCATTCTCAGGATGGTCGGCTGTTACAAGGATCAGTACTTGGGCCACAGCTGTTCACAATCTATATAAATGATTTGGATGTGGGGATCAATTGTGTAATATTTTCAAATTTGCTGATGACACAAAACTAGGTGGGAATGTAAGTTGTGAGGAGGATGCAAGAAGGCTTCAAGGGGATTTGGACAGGCTAAGTGAATGGGCAGATGTAATATAATATGAATAAGTGTGAAGTGATCCACTTTGGTAGATAAAACAGTAAGACAGAGTATTACTTAAATGGTGAGAGATTGGGAAGTGTTGATGTCCAAAGAGATGTGGGTGTCCCTGTTCATGAGTCACTAAAAGCTAGTATGCAGGTGCAGCAAGCAATTAGGAAGGTAAATGGTATGTTGTCCGTCATTGCAAGGGAATTTGAGTAAAGGAGTAAAGATGTTTGCTGCAATTATATAAAGCCTTGGTGAGACTGCACCTGAGTATTGTGTACAGTTTTGGTCTCCTATCTAAGGAAGATGTTACGTTCAGGTGAGAAAGGGGTCTAGGGGTCCCCTCTCAGCCTTTTCTGATTTGACTGTAACAGGGTTTAATTTTTAAAAACACATCATGTTTTAGCTTCCCCTCAGTGAGTCCTTGTTCACTGCTCTCCAATTGTAGTGGCAAAGAAATCAACCAGACAGGTTTTCTTAGATTTAAACAAGAAAAGTGTAAGGTTATTAACCTTAAAACTCTAATTCGGTTAAAATTACTACGAATATGCGACGTGATCACGCTAGCACACATATGCATACACGATAAACACACACGCAGATAGAGACGGAAGAGGAGAAAGAATAAAAGGGGAAAAGTTTGAGGTTCATTTACTGTCTTTTAAGTTCGATGTATAGTCTTTGATTGCAGTTGAATCTTGCCATTTCATTGGGGCCCAGTGTAGGAGTCTTCTCTCTTGAGGTTTAAGTGGCTTCAGTGGATCTGGAAATTTGTGAGAGATAGACAGAAACAGGGAGAGATCTTCCTACTCTTTGGTCTTCAAATTGCAGTCTCTGTTTTCAAACTGTTCTGTGAACACAATTCAAAACCTCTGGACCAGCAGGTTGGTCATGTAACTAGGTTTTTTCAACAAACTGTCCTGCGTTTTTGTAGATTCTTCATCTTTGCAGACACCCTCATTGGGGTGGAGGGAGATGGAATGCTGGCTTGTTACACATTCAGTGTCTGGTGACCAATATCCATTTGGGTTAATTGGATCAGGGAGCAGTTCGATTGTCTCCTCCAGGCAACTGTCTCTTCGAATGCAAATATTTCCAGCCCCTGCTATGATATTTTAAACAAGTCATCTTTTCAGTCCAGCAACAGTTTAAAATTAGTATTTCATATGACAAAATTAATATGCCTCATTCGTGGCAGGTGGGGTCTTCATGACACCTCCACACCCAATGGAATGAAATGTGATTTTTAAGAGAGCATTTCATTAAAAAGGACTAGAGAGAAGAGTAAGTACAGGAAAACACACATGCATCTCTCTCATTCATTCTCATTCATTCAGAAATCCTAAAAATTTGTTACTGCCTGCCTTTTCTTGGTAGCAGTGCTGCTTTAAACTGCCCTTTTTGGCATCCCAATAAACATGTGGTTTTTGGGGAAGTTTTTCAGTTTGCACATTTGCATGACTGCCTAGGGTTTCTTTGTTCCTGTTGAGGTTTGCAGAGGGAGGGTTAAATTTAATTAGCCCTAAGTTGGAGTTCTGCTCAGGAGAGTCAGTAGTGGGTGGATCCATTCTGAACTCTCTTTCAGTGCTTTGATGAGTCATGCAAGGGCTTTTCACCTTACGGCATGGTTGGTTCCCTTTTCTCCTGACTCTGGGGAGGGGTGGGGGGGAAGGGATTCTTTGCTAATCTTCCCTTTGTCCTCTCAGACACTCCTGCTTGCAGGTATTTGTCCACATTCTAGTGCACTCCACTTTGACACTTCGACTAGGTGAGGTATCATCCTCATGGTTTCACTGCCCTCTTGAGGCCTTTCTTTATTTCTGCAGGTTTCTGAAAATGCTGTGAGCAACTCCGGTGGGGTGCTTCTAGTGTCTCCATTTACATAGGAGGATATGGGGTCTAACATTTCAACCATTTCAGGGTTGCCTGACTGGACAGCAGGGGTTTCCATTTGGGATTCCTCCCGGACTTCATTTAACCTGCCTTTTTCCCTTTTCTCCCCTTTCCTCTCTAACCTTGTGCTAGCCTTGTGCCTGTCTGTCCCCTTTTGTTCTTGGCCGGGGTCCATTACAGTTCGCCAGCCCTCTGTTGGAGGGCCCTCCAAACACTGATACAGGACTTACGGCTGCAGATTTCACTGTAGGTTCGGGTTTCCCCTCAACCTGGCACATGTAGCATCTCCTACAGTACTCCACCACATCTTTATGGAGTTTCGGCTTATGCAGGCTTTGGTTTCTCGTATACTGATATGTACAGCCACTGTAATCTCATGAGCCATTCTTAATATTTCTCTGTGGCACCACTAACTGGTGAACCACTGTCCACTCCTTGCTGTCAGGTCTGTGAGGAGAACTCCACTTCCTCATCAGTACCTCATTCATTAAATAGTAGCAGTCAGGGACTCCCTGTGCTTCAATTTCAGACTGGGCAGCCTGTTCTAACTCTTTCAACACTGGGTGAGCTTGCTGAGCCTCAGCTAGGAAAGATTCATATAATTCATTCCCTGGGTCTTCTAATATTCCAAAGAAAGTCTCAGACTGACAGGCCACATGGTCATCTGCCTGCAGTGCTAATTCAGTCTCCTCTGGGGGAGCTGGTTTAATCATGGCCCCATTCACTACACATTCGGGGAAACTGTAGGGGTCTGTCTCTTGCCGCTGCCCCATCTCTCTGACCTTCTGCTGTCTCTCTTTCACTCTCTTATCACCTTCGGCCCTGCCAGATCATTACCTAGGAGCAAGTCAACCCCGTCCACAAGCAAACTATCACTATTGTCACTGGTCCCGAAACTTGGTTTCACTCCAAGTGCACCCGACGTAAAGGTACAGGCGTACACTGCCCTCCAATACCATTCGCCACCATTCTGCTGTTTACTGCACTCTCTGGGAGAAAGGTCAGGCCTTTTCCCAGCAAAAGGGATCTAGTGGCCCTTGTGTCCCTTAGAATCACTATGGACTTGCTTGCCCCACTCGAGGGGCATGGGGTTACTCTCCCTTCAGACACAAGATCCTGATAACCTTCAGGAATCCTATTAAATTTTCCTGCACTATCAGCAGTATGCTTCCTGGGCCTTACTACTGCTGCAGTTAAAGTCGCAGTTTGTTCTGCTATGCTTTCCATCAGGGTCCTTTCTGCTGCACTGAGCGGGTGTGCCCTGATTAACCCTACAAGCTTTCCCTGTCGTTTCCAGCAGTCAGCTCTTAGATGACCTGCCTTATTACAATGGAAGCGCACAGGTTTCCAGATCTCACTCCTACTTACAGCACTATCCTTTTTGGCTGGAGGAGGGCCCCCTGTGTCTCCTGCTTTTCTTTCTCTCCCAGGACTGCTTGGGCTGCTATCATCTTCCTACCCTTTAGTTTAGTTTAGAGATACAGCACTGAAACAGGCCCTTCGGCCCACCGAGTCTGTGCCGACCATCAACCACCCATTTGTACTAATCCTACACTAATCCCGTATACCTACCACATCCCCACCTGTCCCTATATTTCCCTACCACCTACCTATACGAGAGGCAATTTATAATGGCCAATTTACCTACCAACCTGCAAGTCTTTTGGCTTGTGGGAGGAAACCGGAGCACCCGGAGAAAACCCACGCAGACACAGGGAGAACTTGCAAACTCCACACAGGCAGTACCCATAATTGAACCCGGGTCGCTGGAGCTGTGAGGCTTCGGTGCTAACCACTGTGCCACCCTTTTCAGATTTGTGGGGGTGAGTAGGAAAGTAGGGAACCAACTTGTAGATGAGAGAAAACTCATCAGCCAGAACCGCAGCTTTGCTGGGCTCTGTGAACTTTTTGTTTCTCTACATGTGTCTTTATGGAGAGTGGGAGAAAGTTTTTAAATTCCTCGAGCAAAATTACCTCTCTGAGATTTTCATAGCTAGGCTGCACTTTAAGAGCCCTCAGCCACTGGTTAAAAGCCAGCTGATTACTTTTGTCAAACTCCAGGTAAGTTTGATCAGTTTGCTTCTTGAGGGTTTGAAATTTCTGGCGATAGGCTTCTGGTACTAATTCATTTGCCCCGAGGGTAGCATTTTTGGTCAATCCATAATTGCATGAACTCTCATCTGGCAACAGGCAATAAACCTCATGGGCTTTTCCTATTAACTTGCTTTGTAGCAGGAGAGTCCAAGCCTCAGCTGACCACTTTAACTGCCTTGCAAGTTTTTCAAAAGATACAAAAAATGCCTCCTCATCTCCCTCATTGAATTTTGGGATCAGTTGAGTAAATTTTAATGATTCAATACCTAGCCTCCAGGAGTGGCGCAGTGGTTAGCATCGTAGCCTCACAGGACCGGGGTACTGCCTGTGCGGAGTTTGCAAGTTCTCCCTGTGACTACGTGGGTTTTCACCGGGAGCTCTGGTTTCCTCCCACAGCCAAAAACTTGCAGGTGATAAGTAAATTGGCTGTTGTAAATTGCCCCTAGTGTAGTAAGGTGGTAGGGAATATGGGATTACTGTAGGGTTAGTATAAATGGGTGGTTGTTGGTCGGCACAGACTCGGTGGACGAAGGGCCTGTTTCAGTGCTGTATCTCTAAATAAATAAATAAATATTGGCTATGCTTTCACTGGGGTTGCTCTGTCGCCCCCTAGTTAACTCAAGTTGCCTCAGCTCTCTCTCCTCGCATTCCTTCTGAAAGATCCTTTCTCTCTCCTCTCTTTCTTTTTCTTCATGTTCCTTCTGAAAGGTTCTTTCTTTCTCTCTCTCCTCTCTCTCTTTTTCTTTCTTCAAATTCAAATTTCCTCTGTTCCAATTGCATCTTTGCTAGCAATACCCTGTTGGAGTCTATTTCTAACCCTGTTTCTGCTTTTTCAGATTCGAGAGAAAAATGGTTGGCCACTAGTCTTAGGAGTTCAGACTTTATAGCCTTGGCATGGACAGTGATCCCACACTGCTCAGCCATTTTTCTCAACCCTTCCATAGACAGTGCTTTTAACTTATCACAAGTTACTTCACCCTGGCTTGGGGAGTTACTGGCTTCAGTCACAGACATGGTAATATTCTAGCACACACAGCCACAAGAAAACCTGTATTGAAATTGTTTCTCTTTTTGATTGGGATCAATTTGACTTCCCACTTCCAATTTCTCGTTTGTGGGTTGGATCTCGGTACTAACCCCCAAATTTCTGTTACGACCAGGTGAGAAAGGGGTCTAGGGGTTCCCTCTCAGCCTTTTCCTGATTTGACCATAACAGGGTTTAATATTTAAAAATACATCATGTTTTAGCTTCCCCTCAGTGAATCCTTGTTCACTGCTCTCCAATTGTAGTGGCAAAGAAATCAACCAGACAGGTTTTCTTAGACTTAAACAAGAAAGGTGTAGGTTTATTAACCTTAAAACTCTAATTCGGTTAAAACTACTATTACGATGCGACCGTGCGAGCATGCATACACGATGAACACACACGCAGATAGAGACAGAAGAGGAGAAAGAATAAAAGGGGAAACATTTGAAGCAATAGCTGGAGTTCATTTGAGTCTTTTGAGTTCGACGTAGAGTCTTTGACTGCAGTTAAATCCTGCCGTTTCATTGGGGCCTTGTGCACGCTTTCAAACTTGTTTCGATGTAGGAGTCTTCTCTCTTGAGGTTTAAGTGGCTTCAGTGGATCTGGAAATTCGTGAGAGAGAGAGAGAACCAGGGAGATATCTTCTTTTTCTTTGGTCTTCAAATTGTAGTCTCTGTTTTCAAACTGTTCTGTGAACACAATTCAAAACCGCTGGACCAGCATGTTGGTCATGTGACTGGATTTTTCCAACAAATTCTCCTGCGTTTTTTGTTGATTCTCCATCTTAGCAGACACCCTAATTGGGGCTTGGGGAGATGGAATGCTGGCTTGTTACACCTTCAATGTCTGGTGACCAGAATCCATTTGGGTGAATTGGATCAGGGAGCAGTTCCATTGTCTCCTCCAGGCAACTGCCTCTTAGAATGCAAATGTTTCCAGCCACTGCTGTGATCTCTTTAATCAAGTCATCTTTTCAGTCCAGCAACAGTTTAAAATTAATATTTCATATGATGAAATTAATATGCCTCATTCGTGGCAGGTGGGCTCATCATGAGAAAGAATATACTTCCCATAGAGGAGCACGCCAGAGGTTCACCAGACTAATCCCTGGCGGGACTGTCTTTTGAGGAGAGAGTTTAGAAACTAGGCCTGTATTCTCTCGAGTTTCGAAGAATGAGAGGTGATCTCATTGAAATTTACAAAATTCTTACACGGTGTGTAATTCTTACAAGGCGGGGCTAAAGTGTGGCGAGTCGAAGAGACTTAGCAGTTGGCAGGAAAAAAGACAGAAGCGCAAGGGGAGAGCCAACTGTGTAACAGCCCCGACAAACAAATTTTCTGCAGCACCTGTGGAAGAGCCTGTCACTCTAGAATTGGCCTTTATAGCCACTCCAGGCGCTGCTGCACACACCACTGACCACCTCCAGGCGCTTACCCATTGTCTCTCGAGATAGGGAGGCCAAAGAAGAAGTGACAGGGTAGATGTGGATCGGATGTTTCCTCTGGCTGGTGAGTCTAGAATGGGAGGTGGTGGCATAGTGATAATGTCACTAGCAATCCAGAGGCCAGGCTGATGCTCTGGTGACATGGGTTCGAATCCCACCATGGCAGATGGTGAAATTTGAATTTAATTAATAAATCGGGAATTTTAAAAAACTAGTCTAATGATGACCATAAAACCATTGTCGATTGTTGTAAAAAACCCACCTCATTCACTATTGTCCTTTAGGGAAAGAAATCTGCCTACATGTGACTCCAGATCCACAGTGATGTGGTTGTCTCTTAAATTGCTTTCTGAAATGGAAGCCTAGCAAGCCACTCAGTTCAAGGGCAAATTTGGGATGGGCAATAAGTGCTGGCCTAGCCAGAAACGCCCACATCCCGCAAAACAAATAAAAAAAAACAAGGGGACACAGTGTCAGAATAAAGGGGAGGCCATTTAAGGCTGAGGTGAGGAGGAATTTCTTTACTCAGAGGGTGGTGAATCTGTGGAATCCTTTACTCCAGAGGGGTAACTCAATTATTGAGCTTGTTCAAAACAGAAATCGACAGCTTTTTGCGTACTAATGACATCAAGAGATATGTGGATAGTGGGGAAAAATGGCGGAGAGGTAGATGATCAGCCATGATCTGTTTAAATGGTAGTGCAGGCTCGACAGGCCATCTTCTATCTTCTATGATCCTATGAACTATGAGAAGCCAAAGTCAGAGTGGGAGTGGCATGGAGAATTTTCTGGGTCAATTGATAAGATCTGCTAAGACAGGCAGGCAGGAGTCAGAGAAACAATCAGGCTCACAGCAAGACTTAGAGTCAGGGTCATTAACAGCACAGAAGGTGGCCACCGTGAAAGGTTTGGCCAAAATGAAATGCTCTATAGCCTATTCCTGTGGCATTACTACCATGCTAAATCGGATCAATTCTGAACGGATTTAGAGGCTCGAAACTGGGCAATTATGAGGTGCAGTAAGCCATCAACAGCAGCAAAATTGTATTCCACCACAATCTGTAACCTCATGATCTGGGCATATACCTCACTCTACCATATGTAACACAAACGAAGATAGTTGTGGTTGTTGGTCTTAGTCCCAGGACATCGCTGCAGGAGTTCCTCAGGATAATGTCCTAGGCCCAACCATCTTCAACTGCTTCATCAATGACCCTCCCTCCATCATGAGGTTAGAAGTGGGGATGGTCGCTGATGGTTGCAGTGCTCAATTCCATTCGCAACTCCTCAGGTAATGAAGCCCGCATGCAACAAGAACTGGGCAACATTCGGGCTACATTCATGTAGCTGCTAAGTGGCAAGTAACATTCATGCCACACAAGTGCCAGGCATTGGCCATCTCAAACCTGAGAGAATCTAGTCATCTCCCTTGACATTCAACGACATTATTATCTCTGAATTCCCCTCTATCAAGATCCTGCATATCACTAATGACCCGAAGCTGAACTGGACCTGTCGCATAAATACCGTGACTACAAGAGCAGGTCAGAGGCTGGGAATTCTGTGGTGAGTAACTCACCTCATGACTGCCCAACGCTTGTCCACCATCTACAAGGCACAAGTCAGGCATATGATGGAATACAGATTCAATAGTAGCTTTCAAAAGGAAATTGGGTAAATGTTTGAAGGAGAAAGAAAATGTAGCAATATGAGGAAAGAGTGGGGGAGTGGGACAAACTAGATTACTCTTTGAGAGAGGCAGCAAAGACTTGATGGGCCAAATGGCCTCCTTCTGTGCTGTACTATTCTATGATCCCATGATTTAATAGTTTAACAGCAAGTACAGCATCTGGGAATGGTCAGGGCTGGGATGAAAGAACAAAAGGTCAGGTCTGTTATGGGGTGGAGGGCAGGAATGATTAAATAACAAAAGGAATGATGATGACTGCTAATGGAACAAGTTAAGAAACAAAAGATAGGTCCAGAGGAGGTGTAGGGCCGAACCATTTTGCTTTTGTTCACGTATTAATCACTTTGCTTTCTGAAAGATTGGAGAAACTCGTGGAAAGGCATATGTGAGGATCACAGTATCCAGTTTGTATCACGAGAACTAGAAAGTTGTTTTATTTAGGATCAGGAATTGGGGTCTGGAGAGATTAAACCTAGACTATCAATTAAGATCCTCGGATGACATTTTGGGGCACAGGATCTATTAATCTGCCTCTTTTTGTTCCTCCAGATATGACAGTAATGTCCAACTGGCGATGGATAATCATGGATGGCCCAGTAGACACAGTTTGGGTGGAAAACCTCAACACGGTACTGGATGACACGAGGACTCTCTGCTTGTCCAATGGGGAACGCATCAGTTTGCCACAAGGCATGAGGCTCCTCTTTGAGGTGGACAGCCTTTCCCAGGCTAGCCCTGCCACAATCAGCAGGTGTGCCATGGTCTACATGGTAAGATATCATTCCATACCGAAACAGGAACCACCTAGAACTGTGGCAGGGGGCAGTTGTTAGGAAACGTACAAGCAGAGTGTCTGCATTTGTTGCCATTTGAACCTCAGGATAAGGGGTTGATTATTTTGGACTGAGATGGATAGAAATTTCTTCAGTCAGAGAGTTGCGAATCTTTGGATTTTTCTATCCCAAAGGGCTGTGGATGCTCAGCCGTTGAGTATATTCAAGGATGAGATAAATATATTTTTGGTCTCTTGGGAAATCAAGGGATATGGAGATCGGGCGGAAAAGTACAATTGAGGTCAAAGATTAGCCATGATCTTATTGAATCGCAGAGGAGGATTGAGGGCCTTATGTTCTCATCTTTTTAGTAAATCTTCCTCTGCACTATTCTATCAAACATTTCCAGGGCAGGTACAGCACGGGGTTAGATACAGAGTAAAGCTCCATCTACACTGTCCCCATTAAACACTCCCAGAGCAAGTACAGCACATGTTAGATAAAGAGTAAAGCTCCCTCTACACTGTCCCCATTAAACACTCCCAGAGCAAGTACAGCACATGTTAGATAAAGAGTAAAGCTCCCTCTACACTGTCCCATCAAACACTCCCAGGGTAGGTACGGCATGGGGTTAGATACAGAGTAAAGATCTCTTTACACTATCTCATCTAGTACTCCCAGAGCAGGTGCAGCACATGTTAGATACAGAGTAAAGCTCCCTCTACACTGTCCCATCAAACATTCCCATGGCAGGTACAGCTCAGGTTCGATACAATGTTATTATACAGTTACCCTGAGACAGTGTTAATATATAATTACCCTGAGACAGTGTTAATATATAATTACCCTGAGACAGTGTTGATATATAATTAAAAGCAAAATACTGCGGATGCTGGAAATCTGAAATAAAAACAAGAAATGCTGGAACCACTCAGCAGGTCTGGCAGCATCTGTGGAAAGAGAAGCAGAGTTAACGTTTCGGGTCAGTGACCCTTCTTCGGAACCCTCCCCATCTCTATCCCAAATGGGCGACCCCCCCCCCCCCCCCCCACCTTCAAACAGTGACCCCCCAGCTCCAGACCCCCCCACAAGGGGAAACACCCCCTGCCCACATCCACCTCACCAAGGACATTGTTATATATTTACCCTGAGAGTGTTCATATACAATTGTCCTGAGACAATGTTGATATACAATTGTCCTGAGACAATGTTGATATATAATTGTCCTGAGACAATGTTGATATACAATTGTCCTGAGACAATGTTGATATATAATTGTCCTGAGACAATGTTGATATACAATTGTCCTGAGACAATGTTGATATACAATTGTCCTGAGACAATGTTGATATACAATTGTCCTGAGACAATGTTGATATACAATTGTCCTGAGACAATGTTGATATACAATTGTCCTGAGACAATGTTGATATATAATTGTCCTGAGACAATGTTGATATATAATTGTCCTGAGACAATGTTGATATACAATTATCCTGAGACAATGTTGATATACAATTGTCCTGAGACAATGTTGATATACAATTGTCCTGAGACTGTGTTGATTTATAATGACCTTAGACAGTGTTGATAATATAGTTACCCTTAAAAAACATTTTGAACATATGAATTAGGAGCAACAGCAACAGGCCACTCGGCCCCCCAAGCCCGCCCCGCCACCCAACAAACCCACTGCTGAACCGACCACTCCATACTTCCACCCACACCTGACAACCCCCCCACCCCACCCGTCCACTAAGAATCCATCCACCTCTGCCTCAAAAACACTCAAAGACTCTGCCTCCACTGCCCCCGAAGAAGAGAATTCCAAAGACCCACGACACCCCCGAGAGAAATAAACCCTCCCCATCTCTATCCCAAATTGGCGACCCCTCCCGCCACCTTCAAACAGTGACCCCCCCCCCCTCCAGCTCCAGACCCCCCCACAAGGGGAAACTGCCCCCCCCAAGGACATTGTTATATATTTACCCTGAGAGTGTTCATATATAATTAACCTGAGACAATGTTGATATACAGTTACCTTGAGACAATGTTGATGTAAAATTGCACTGAGACAGTGTTGATATATAGTTACATAGAGACAATGTTGATACATAAATACCCTGAGATAGTGTTGCTCTATAATTACCGAGACAGTGTTGATGTATAATTACCCTGAGACAGTGTTGCTCTATCATTACCCTGAGACAGTGTTGATGTAGAATTACCCTGAGACAGTGTTGATGTAGAATTACCCTGAGACAGTGTTGATGTAGAATTAACCTGAGACAGTGTTGCTCTATCATTACCCTGAGACAGTGTTGATGTAGAATTACCCTGAGACAGTGTTGATGTAGAATTAACCTGAGACTGTGTTACTCTATCATTACCCTGAGACAGTGTTGATGTACAATTACCCTGAGACAGTGTTGATGTACAATTACCCTGAGACAGTGTTGCTCTATCATTACCCTGAGACAGTGTTGATGTATAATTACCGTGAGACAGTGTTGCTCTATCATTACCCTGAGACTGTGTTGATGTAGAATTACCGTGAGACAGTGTTGCTCTATCATTACCCTGAGACTGTGTTGATGTAGAATTACCCTGAGACAGTGTTGATGTAGAATTACCCTGAGACAGTGTTGATGTAGAATTAACCTGAGACTGTGTTACTCTATCATTACCCTGAGACAGTGTTGATGTACAATTACCCTGAGACAGTATTGATGTAGAATTACCCTGAGACAGTGTTGATGTACAATTACCCTGAGACAGTGTTGCTCTATCATTACCCTGAGACAGTGTTGCTCTATCATTACCCTGAGACAGTGTTGCTCTATCATTACCCTGAGACAGTGTTGATGTATAATTACCCTGAGATAGTATTGATGTATAATTACCCTGAGACAGTGTTGATGAATAATTACCCTGAGACAGTGTTGATGTACAATTACCCTGAGACAGTGTTGCTCTATCATTACCCTGAGACAGTGTTGATGTAGAATTACCCTGAGACTGTGTTGCTCTATCATTACCCTGAGACAGTATTGATGTAGAATTACCCTGAGACAGTGTTGCTCTATCATTACCCTGAGACAGTGTTGATGTAGAATTACCCTGAGACTGTGTTGCTCTATCATTACCCTGAGACAGTATTGATGTAGAATTACCCTGAGACAGTGTTGCTCTATCATTACCCTGAGACAGTATTGATGTAGAATTACCGTGAGACAGTGTTAATGTATAATTACCCTGAGACAGTGTTGCTCTATCATTACCCTGAGACAGTGTTGATGTATAATTACCCTGAGACAGTGTTGCTCTATCATTACCCTGAGACAGTATTGATGTAGAATTACCGTGAGACAGTATTGATGTAGAATTACCGTGAGACAGTGTTAATGTATAATTACCCTGAGACAGTGTTGATGTATAATTACCCTGAGACAGTGTTAATGTATAATTACCCTGAGACAGTGTTGATGAATAATTACCCTGAGACAGTGTTGATGTACAATTACCCTGAGACAGTGTTGATGAATAATTACCCTGAGACAGTGTTGCTCTATCATTACCCTGAGACAGTATTGATGTAGAATTACCCTGAGACAGTGTTGCTCTATAATTACCCTGAGACAGTGTTGCTCTATCATTACCCTGAGACAGTGTTGATGAATAATTACCCTGAGACAGTGTTGATGAATAATTACCCTGAGACAGTGTTGATGAATAATTACCCTGAGACAGTGTTGCTCTATCATTACCCTGAGACAGTATTGATGTAGAATTACCCTGAGACAGTGTTGCTCTATCATTACCCTGAGACAGTGTTGATGTAGAATTACCCTGAGACTGTGTTGCTCTATCATTACCCTGAGACAGTATTGATGTAGAATTACCCTGAGACAGTGTTGCTCTATCATTACCCTGAGACAGTATTGATGTAGAATTACCGTGAGACAGTGTTAATGTATAATTACCCTGAGACAGTGTTGCTCTATCATTACCCTGAGACAGTGTTGATGTACAATTACCGTGAGACAGTGTTAATGTATAATTACCCTGAGACAGTGTTGCTCTATCATTACCCTGAGACAGTGTTGATGTATAATTACCGTGAGACAGTGTTAATGTATAATTACCCTGAGACAGTGTTGATGTATAATTACCCTGAGACAGTGTTGCTCTATCATTACCCTGAGACAGTATTGATGTATAATTACCCTGAGACAGTGTTGCTCTATCATTACCCTGAGACAGTGTTGATGTATAATTACCCTGAGACAGTGTTGCTCTATCATTACCCTGAGACAGTGTTGCTCTATCATTACCCTGAGACAGTGTTGATGTATAATTACCCTGAGACAGTGTTGCTGTATAATTACCCTGAGACAGAGTTGCTGTATCATTACCCTGAGACTGTGTTGATGTATAATTACCCTGAGACAATGTTGACGTATAATTACCCTGAGACAGTGTTGCTGTATCATTACCCTGAGACAGTGTTGATGTATCATTACCCTGAGACAGTGTTGATGTATCATTACCCTGAGACAGTGTTGCTGTATAATTACCCTGAGACAGTGTTGCTGTATCATTACCCTGAGACAGTGTTGCTGTATCATTACCCTGAGACAGTGTTGCTGTATCATTACCCTGAGACTGTGTTGATGTATAATTACCCTGAGACTGTGTTGATGTATCATTACCCTGAGACAGTGTTGCTGTATCATTACCCTGAGACAGTGTTGATGTAGAATTACCCTGAGACAATGTTGACGTATAATTACCCTGAGACAATGTTGACGTATAATTACCCTGAGACAGTGTTGATGTATAATTACCGAGACAGTGTTGATGTATAATTACCCTGAGACAGTGTTGCACTATCATTACCCTGAGACAGTGTTGATGTTTAATTATCGAGACAGTGTTGATGTATAATTACCCTGAGACTGTGTTGATGTAGAATTACCCTGAGACAATGTTGACGTATAATTTCCCTGAGACAGTGTTGCTGTATAATTACCCTGAGACAGTGTTGCTGTATCATTACCCTGAGACAGTGTTGCTGTATCATTACCCTGAGACAGTGTTGATGTATAATTACCCTGAGACAGTGTTGCTGTATCATTACCCTGAGACAATGTTGATGTATAATTACCCTGAGACAGTGTTGCTCTATAATTACCCTGAGACAGTGTTGATGTATAATTACCCTGAGACTGTGTTGCTCTATCATTACCCTGAGACAGTGTTGATGTAGAATTACCCTGAGACAGTGTTGATGTACAATTACCCTGAGACAGTGTTGCTGTATCATTACCCTGAGACAGTGTTGATGTAGAATTACCCTGAGACAGTGTTGATGTACAATTACCCTGAGACAGTGTTGCTCTATCATTACCCTGAGACAGTGTTGCTCTATCATTACCCTGAGACAGTGTTAATGTAGAATTACCCTGAGACAGTGTTAATGTAGAATTACCCTGAGACAGTGTTGCTCTATCATTACCCTGAGACAGTGTTGATGTATAATTACCGTGAGACAGTGTTGATGTATCATTACCCTGAGACAGTGTTGATGTATCATTACCCTGAGACAGTGTTGATGTACAATTACCCTGAGACAGTGTTGCTCTATCATTACCCTGAGACAGTGTTGCTCTATCATTACCCTGAGACAGTGTTGATGTAGAATTACCCTGAGACAGTGTTAATGTATAATTACCCTGAGACAGTGTTGCTCTATCATTACCCTGAGACAGTGTTGATGTATAATTACCGTGAGACAGTGTTAATGTATAATTACCCTGAGACAGTGTTGATGTATAATTACCCTGAGACAGTGTTGCTCTATCATTACCCTGAGACAGTATTGATGTATAATTACCCTGAGACAGTGTTGCTCTATCATTACCCTGAGACAGTGTTGATGTATAATTACCCTGAGACAGTGTTGCTCTATCATTACCCTGAGACAGTGTTGCTCTATCATTACCCTGAGACAGTGTTGATGTATAATTACCCTGAGACAGTGTTGCTGTATAATTACCCTGAGACAGAGTTGCTGTATCATTACCCTGAGACTGTGTTGATGTATAATTACCCTGAGACAATGTTGACGTATAATTACCCTGAGACAGTGTTGCTGTATCATTACCCTGAGACAGTGTTGATGTATCATTACCCTGAGACAGTGTTGATGTATCATTACCCTGAGACAGTGTTGCTGTATAATTACCCTGAGACAGTGTTGCTGTATCATTACCCTGAGACAGTGTTGCTGTATCATTACCCTGAGACAGTGTTGCTGTATCATTACCCTGAGACTGTGTTGATGTATAATTACCCTGAGACTGTGTTGATGTATCATTACCCTGAGACAGTGTTGCTGTATCATTACCCTGAGACAGTGTTGATGTAGAATTACCCTGAGACAATGTTGACGTATAATTACCCTGAGACAATGTTGACGTATAATTACCCTGAGACAGTGTTGATGTATAATTACCGAGACAGTGTTGATGTATAATTACCCTGAGACAGTGTTGCACTATCATTACCCTGAGACAGTGTTGATGTTTAATTATCGAGACAGTGTTGATGTATAATTACCCTGAGACTGTGTTGATGTAGAATTACCCTGAGACAATGTTGACGTATAATTTCCCTGAGACAGTGTTGCTGTATAATTACCCTGAGACAGTGTTGCTGTATCATTACCCTGAGACAGTGTTGCTGTATCATTACCCTGAGACAGTGTTGATGTATAATTACCCTGAGACAGTGTTGCTGTATCATTACCCTGAGACAATGTTGATGTATAATTACCCTGAGACAGTGTTGCTCTATAATTACCCTGAGACAGTGTTGATGTATAATTACCCTGAGACTGTGTTGCTCTATCATTACCCTGAGACAGTGTTGATGTAGAATTACCCTGAGACAGTGTTGATGTACAATTACCCTGAGACAGTGTTGCTGTATCATTACCCTGAGACAGTGTTGATGTAGAATTACCCTGAGACAGTGTTGATGTACAATTACCCTGAGACAGTGTTGCTCTATCATTACCCTGAGACAGTGTTGCTCTATCATTACCCTGAGACAGTGTTGACGTATAATTACCCTGAGACAGTGTTGCTGCAAAATTACCCTGAGACAGTGTTGATGTAGAATTACCCTGAGGCAGTGTTGCTGTATCATTACCCTGAGACAGTGTTGCTGTATCATTACCCTGAGACAGTGTTGATGTATAATTACCCTGAGACAGTGTTGCTGTATCATTACCCTGAGATAATGTTGATGTATAATTACCCTGAGACAGTGTTGATGTATAATTACCCTGAGACTGTGTTGCTCTATCATTACCCTGAGACAGTGTTGATGTAGAATTACCCTGAGACAGTGTTGCTCTATCATTACCCTGAGACAGTGTTGCTCTATCATTACCCTGAGACAGTGTTGACGTATAATTACCCTGAGACAGTGTTGCTGCAAAATTACCCTGAGACAGTGTTGATGTAGAATTACCCTGAGACAGTGTTGCTCTATAATTACCCTGAGACAGTGTTGCTCTATAATTACCCTGAGACAGTGTTGCTGTATCATTACCCTGAGACAGTGTTGCTGTATCATTACCCTGAGACAGTGTTGCTGTATCATTACCCTGAGACAGTGTTGATGTAGAATTACCCTGAGACAGTGTTGCTCTATAATTACCCTGAGACAATGTTGATGTATAATTACCTTGGGACAGTGTTGCTCTATAATTACCCTGAGACAGTGTTGATGTATAATTACCTTGGGACAGTGTTGCTGTATAATTACCCTGAGACAGTGTTGCTGTATAATTACCTTGGGACAGTGTTGCTGTATAATTACCCTGAGACAGTGTTGCTGTATCATTACCCTGAGACAGTGTTGCTGTATCATTACCCTGAGACAGTGTTGCTGTATCATTACCCTGAGACAGTGTTGATGTAGAATTACCCTGAGACAGTGTTGCTCTATAATTACCCTGAGACAATGTTGATGTATAATTACCTTGGGACAGTGTTGCTCTATCATTACCCTGAGACAGTGTTGATGTATAATTACCCTGAGACAGTGTTGCTCTATCATTACCCTGAGACAGTGTTGATGTTTAATTATCGAGACAGTGTTGATGTATAATTACCCTGAGACTGTGTTGATGTAGAATTACCCTGAGACAATGTTGACGTATAATTTCCCTGAGACAGTGTTGCTGTATAATTACCCTGAGACAGTGTTGCTGTATCATTACCCTGAGACAGTGTTGCTGTATCATTACCCTGAGGCAGTGTTGCTGTATCATTACCCTGAGACAGTGTTGCTGTATCATTACCCTGAGACAGTGTTGCTGTATCATTACCCTGAGATAATGTTGATGTATAATTACCCTGAGACAGTGTTGCTCTATAATTACCCTGAGACAGTGTTGATGTATAATTACCCTGAGACTGTGTTGCTCTATCATTACCCTGAGACAGTGTTGATGTAGAATTACCCTGAGACAGTGTTGATGTACAATTACCCTGAGACAGTGTTGCTGTATCATTACCCTGAGACAGTGTTGATGTAGAATTACCCTGAGACAGTGTTGATGTACAATTACCCTGAGACAGTGTTGCTCTATCATTACCCTGAGACAGTGTTGCTCTATCATTACCCTGAGACAGTGTTGACGTATAATTACCCTGAGACAGTGTTGCTGCAAAATTACCCTGAGACAGTGTTGATGTAGAATTACCCTGAGACAGTGTTGCTCTATAATTACCCTGAGACAGTGTTGCTGTATCATTACCCTGAGACAGTGTTGCTGTATCATTACCCTGAGACAGTGTTGCTGTATCATTACCCTGAGACAGTGTTGCTGTATCATTACCCTGAGACAGTGTTGATGTAGAATTACCCTGAGACAGTGTTGCTCTATAATTACCCTGAGACAATGTTGATGTATAATTACCTTGGGACAGTGTTGCTCTATAATTACCCTGAGACAGTGTTGATGTATAATTACCTTGGGACAGTGTTGCTGTATAATTACCCTGAGACAGTGTTGATGTAGAATTACCCTGAGACAGTGTTGCTCTATAATTACCCTGAGACAATGTTGATGTATAATTACCTTGGGACAGTGTTGCTCTATCATTACCCTGAGACAGTGTTGCTCTATAATTACCCTGAGACAGTGTTGCTGCAAAATTACCCTGAGACAGTGTTGCTGTATCATTACCCTGAGACAGTGTTGCTGTATCATTACCCTGAGACAGTGTTGCTGTATCATTACCCTGAGACAGTGTTGCTGTATAATTACCTTGGGACAGTGTTGCTGTATAATTACCCTGAGACAGTGTTGCTGTATCATTACCCTGAGACAGTGTTGCTGTATCATTACCCTGAGACAGTGTTGCTGTATCATTACCCTGAGACAGTGTTGATGTAGAATTACCCTGAGACAGTGTTGCTCTATAATTACCCTGAGACAATGTTGATGTATAATTACCTTGGGACAGTGTTGCTCTATCATTACCCTGAGACAGTGTTGATGTATAATTACCCTGAGACAGTGTTGCTCTATCATTACCCTGAGACAGTGTTGATGTTTAATTATCGAGACAGTGTTGATGTATAATTACCCTGAGACTGTGTTGATGTAGAATTACCCTGAGACAATGTTGACGTATAATTTCCCTGAGACAGTGTTGCTGTATAATTACCCTGAGACAGTGTTGCTGTATCATTACCCTGAGACAGTGTTGCTGTATCATTACCCTGAGGCAGTGTTGCTGTATCATTACCCTGAGACAGTGTTGCTGTATCATTACCCTGAGACAGTGTTGATGTATAATTACCCTGAGACAGTGTTGCTGTATCATTACCCTGAGATAATGTTGATGTATAATTACCCTGAGACAGTGTTGCTCTATAATTACCCTGAGACAGTGTTGATGTATAATTACCCTGAGACTGTGTTGCTCTATCATTACCCTGAGACAGTGTTGATGTAGAATTACCCTGAGACAGTGTTGATGTACAATTACCCTGAGACAGTGTTGCTGTATCATTACCCTGAGACAGTGTTGATGTAGAATTACCCTGAGACAGTGTTGATGTACAATTACCCTGAGACAGTGTTGCTCTATCATTACCCTGAGACAGTGTTGCTCTATCATTACCCTGAGACAGTGTTGACGTATAATTACCCTGAGACAGTGTTGCTGCAAAATTACCCTGAGACAGTGTTGATGTAGAATTACCCTGAGACAGTGTTGATGTAGAATTACCCTGAGACAGTGTTGCTCTATAATTACCCTGAGACAGTGTTGCTCTATAATTACCCTGAGACAGTGTTGCTCTGTAATTACCCTGAGACAGCGTTGCTCTGTAATTACCCTGAGACAGTGTTGACGTATAATTACCCTGAGACAGTGTTGACGTATCATTACCCTGAGACAGTGTTGCTGTATCATTACCCTGAGACAGTGTTGATGTAGAATTACCCTGAGACAGTGTTGCTCTATAATTACCCTGAGACAATGTTGATGTATAATTACCTTGGGACAGTGTTGCTCTATAATTACCCTGAGACAGTGTTGATGTATAATTACCTTGGGACAGTGTTGCTGTATAATTACCCTGAGACAGTGTTGCTGTATAATTACCTTGGGACAGTGTTGCTGTATAATTACCCTGAGACAGTGTTGATGTATAATTACCTTGGGACAGTGTTGCTGTATCATTACCCTGAGACAGTGTTGCTGTATCATTACCCTGAGACAGTGTTGCTGTATCATTACCCTGAGACAGTGTTGCTGTATCATTACCCTGAGACAGTGTTGATGTAGAATTACCCTGAGACAGTGTTGCTCTATAATTACCCTGAGACAATGTTGATGTATAATTACCTTGGGACAGTGTTGCTCTATAATTACCCTGAGACAGTGTTGATGTATAATTACCTTGGGACAGTGTTGCTGTATAATTACCCTGAGACAGTGTTGCTGTATAATTACCTTGGGACAGTGTTGCTGTATAATTACCCTGAGACAGTGTTGCTCTGTAATTACCCTGAGACAGTGTTGCTCTGTAATTACCCTGAGACAGTGTTGCTCTGTAATTACCCTGAGACAGTGTTGCTCTGTAATTACCCTGAGACAGTGTTGACGTATAATTACCCTGAGACAGTGTTGACGTATAATTACCCTGAGACAGTGTTGACGTATAATTACCCTGAGACAGTGTTGATGTATCATCACCCTGAGACAGTGCTGATATATAGTTACCCTGAGAGTATGCTGATATCTAGTTACCCTGAGACAGTGCTGATATCTAGTTACCCTGAGAGAATGCTGATATTTAGTTACCCTGAGAGAATGCTGATATATCGTTGCCCTGAGACAGTGCTGATATCTAGTTACCCTGAGAGAATGCTGATATATAGTTGCCCTGAGACAGTGCTGATATATAGTTACCCTGAGAGTATGCTGATATCTAGTTACCCTGAGACAGTGCTGATATCTAGTTACCCTGAGAGAATGCTGATATCTAGTTACCCTGAGAGAATGCTGATATCTAGTTACCCTGAGAGAATGCTGATATATAGTTACCCTGAGAGAATGCTGATATCTAGTTACCCGGAGAGAATGCTGATATCTAGTTACCCTGAGACAGTGCTGATATATAGTTACCCTGAGACAGTGCTGATATATAGTTACCCTGAGACAGTGCTGATGTAAAGTTACCCTGAGAGTATGCTGATATCTAGTTACCCTGAGAGTATTTTGATATATAGTTACCCTGAGAGAATGCTGATATAGAGTTACCCTGAGACAGTGCTGATATCTAGTTACCCTGAGAGAATGCTGATATCTAGTTACCCTGAGAGTATTTTGATATATAGTTACCCTGAGAGAATGCTGATATAGAGTTACCCTGAGACAGTGCTGATATCTAGTTACCCTGAGAGAATGCTGATATCTAGTTACCCTGAGAGAATGCTGATATATAGTTACTCTGAGACAGTGCTGATATCTAGTTACCCTGAGACAGTGCTGATATCTAGTTACCCTGAGAGAATGCTGATATCTAGTTACCCGGAGAGAATGCTGATATCTAGTTACCCGGAGAGAATGCTGATATCTAGTTACCCTGAGACAGTGCTGATATATAGTTACCCTGAGACAGTGCTGATATATAGTTACCCTGAGACAGTGCTGATATATAGTTACCCTGAGACAGTGCTGATGTAAAGTTACCCTGAGAGTATGCTGATATCTAGTTACCCTGAGAGTATTTTGATATATAGTTACCCTGAGAGAATGCTGATATAGAGTTACCCTGAGACAGTGCTGATATCTAGTTACCCTGAGAGAATGCTGATATATAGTTACCCTGAGAGTATTTTGATATATAGTTACCCTGAGGGAATGCTGATATATAGTTACCCTGAGAGTATTTTGATATCTAGTTACCCTGAGAGAATGCTGATATCTAGTTACCCTGAGGGAATGCTGATATATAGTTACCCTGAGACAGTGCTGATATATAGTTACCCTGAGACAGTGCTGATATATAGTTACCCTGAGACAGTGCTGATATATAGTTACCCTGAGAGAATGCTGATATATAGTTACCCTGAGACAGTGCTGATATATAGTTACCCTGAGACAGTGCTGATATATAGTTACCCTGAGACAGTGCTGATATATAGTTACCCTGAGAGAATGCTGATATATAGTTACCCTGAGAGAATGCTGATATATAGTTACCCTGAGACAGTGCTGATATATAGTTACCCTGAGACAGTGCTGATATATAGTTACCCTGAGACAGTGCTGATGTAAAGTTACCCTGAGAGTATGCTGATATATAGTTACCCTGAGAGTATGCTGATATATAGTTACCCTGAGAGAATGCTGATATAGAGTTACCCTGAGACAGTGCTGATATCTAGTTACCCTGAGAGAATGCTGATATCTAGTTACCCTGAGAGAATGCTGATATATAGTTACTCTGAGACAGTGCTGATATCTAGTTACCCTGAGACAGTGCTGATATCTAGTTACCCTGAGAGAATGCTGATATCTAGTTACCCTGAGAGAATGCTGATATATAGTTACTCTGAGACAGTGCTGATATCTAGTTACCCGGAGAGAATGCTGATATCTAGTTACCCTGAGAGAATGCTGATATCTAGTTACCCTGAGAGAATGCTGATATATAGTTACTCTGAGACAGTGCTGATATCTAGTTACCCGGAGAGAATGCTGATATCTAGTTACCCGGAGAGAATGCTGATATCTAGTTACCCGGAGAGAATGCTGATATCTAGTTACCCTGAGACAGTGCTGATATATAGTTACCCTGAGACAGTGCTGATATATAGTTACCCTGAGACAGTGCTGATGTAAAGTTACCCTGAGAGTATGCTGATATCTAGTTACCCTGAGAGTATTTTGATATATAGTTACCCTGAGAGAATGCTGATATAGAGTTAAACTGAGACAGTGCTGATATCTAGTTACCCTGAGAGAATGCTGATATCTAGTTACCCTGAGAGTATTTTGATATATAGTTACCCTGAGGGAATGCTGATATATAGTTACCCTGAGAGAATGCTGATATCTAGTTACCCTGAGGGAATGCTGATATATAGTTACCCTGAGACAGTGCTGATAATTTAATTGCCCCGGGTGCGGATATATATAGTTACCCTGAGACAGTGCTGATATATAGTTACCCTGAGACAGTGCTGATATATAGTTACCCTGAGACAGTGCTGATATATAGTTACCCTGAGAGAATGCTGATATATAGTTACCCTGAGACAGTGCTGATATCTAGTTACCCTGAGACAGTGCTGATATCTAGTTACCCTGAGAGAATGCTGATATATAGTTGCCCTGAGACAGTGCTGATATCTAGTTACCCTGAGAGTATGCTGATATCTAGTTAGCCTGAGACAGTGCTGATATATAGTTACCCTGAGAGAATGCTGATATATAGTTGCCCTGAGACTGTGCTGATATATAGTTACCCTGAGAGTACCCTGAGAGACTTAGTAGTTAGCAGGAAAAAAGACAGAGGCGCAAGGGGAGAGCCAACTGTGCAACAGCCCCAACAAACAAATTTCTCTGCAGCACCTGTGGAAGAGCCTGTCACTCCAGAATTGGCCTTTATAGCCACTCCAGGCGCTGCTTCACAAACCACTGACCACCTCCAGGCGCGTATCCATTGTCTCTCGAGATAAGGAGGCCCAAAAGAAAGAATGCTGATATCTAGTTACCCTGAGACAGTGCTGATATCTAGTTACCCTGAGACAGTGCTGATATCTAGTTACCCTGAGACAGTGCTGATATCTAGTTACCCTGAGACAGTGCTGATATCTAGTTACCCTGAGAGAATGCTGATATCTAGTTACCCTGAGAGAATGCTGATATCTAGTTACCCGGAGAGAATGCTGATATCTAGTTACCCGGAGAGAATGCTGATATCTAGTTACCCTGAGACAGTGCTGATATCTAGTTACCCTGAGAGAATGCTGATATCTAGTTACCCTGAGAGAATGCTGATATCTAGTTACCCGGAGAGAATGCTGATATCTAGTTACCCTGAGAGAATGCTGATATCTAGTTACCCTGAGAGAATGCTGATATCTAGTTACCCTGAGAGAATGCTGATATCTAGTTACCCGGAGAGAATGCTGATATCTAGTTACCCTGAGAGAATGCTGATATCTAGTTACCCGGAGAGAATGCTGATATCTAGTTACCCGGAGAGAATGCTGATATCTAGTTACCCTGAGACAGTGCTGATGTAAAGTTACCCTGAGAGAATGCTGATATCTAGTTACCCTGAGAGAATGCTGATATCTAGTTACCCTGAGAGAATGCTGATATCTAGTTACCCTGAGAGAATGCTGATATCTAGTTACCCTGAGACAGTGCTGATATCTAGTTACCCTGAGAGTATGCTGATATATAGTTACCCTGAGAGAATGCTGATATCTAGTTACCCTGAGACAGTGCTGATATCTAGTTACCCTGAGAGAATGCTGATATCTAGTTACCCTGAGAGAATGCTGATATCTAGTTACCCTGAGAGAATGCTGATATCTAGTTACCCTGAGAGAATGCTGATATCTAGTTACCCTGAGAGAATGCTGATATCTAGTTACCCTGAGAGAATGCTGATATCTAGTTACCCTGAGACAGTGCTGATATCTAGTTACCCTGAGAAAATGCTGATATCTAGTTACCCTGAGAGAATGCTGATATCTAGTTACCCTGAGAGAATGCTGATATCTAGTTACCCTGAGACAGTGCTGATATATAGTTACCCTGAGAGAATTCTGATATATAGTTACCCTGAGAGAATTCTGATATATAGTTACCCTGAGAAAATGCTGATATCTAGTTACCCTGAGAGAATGCTGATATATAGTTACCCTGAGACAGTGCTGATATATAGTTACCCTGAGACAGTGCTGATATATAGTTACCCTGAGAGAATGCTGATATATAGTTACCCTGAGACAGTGCTGATATCTAGTTACCCTGAGAGAATGCTGATATCTAGTTACCCTGAGAGAATGCTGATATCTAGTTACCCTGAGGGAATGCTGATATCTCGTTACCCTGAGGGAATGCTGATATATAGTTACCCTGAGACAGTGCTGATATATAGTTACCCTGAGGGAATGCTGATATATAGTTACCCTGAGACAGTGCTGATAATTTAATTGCCCCGGGTGCGGATATATATAGTTACTCTGAGACAGTGCTGATATATAGTTACCCTGAGAGAATGCTGATATATAGTTACCCTGAGAGAATGCTGATATATAGTTACCCTGAGACAGTGCTGATATATAGTTACCCTGAGACAGTGCTGATATATAGTTACCCTGAGAGAATGCTGATATATAGTTACCCTGAGACAGTGCTGATAATTTAATTGCCCCGGGTGCGGATATATATAGTTACCCTGAGACAGTGCTGATATATAGTTACCCTGAGACAGTGCTGATATATAGTTACCCTGAGACAGTGCTGATATATAGTTACCCTGAGACAGTGCTGATAATTTAATTGCCCCGGGTGCGGATATATATAGTTACCCTGAGAGAATGCTGATATATAGTTACCCTGAGACAGTGCTGATATATAGTTACCCTGAGACAGTGCTGATATATAGTTGCCCTGAGAGAATGCTGATATATAGTTGCCCTGAGAGAATGCTGATATATAGTTGCCCTGAGACAGTGCTGATAATTTAATTGCCCTGAGACAGTGCTGATAATTTAATTGCCCTGAGACAGTGCTGATAATATAATTGACCTGAGACAGTGCTGATAATATAATTGACCTGAGACAGTGCTGATATATAGTTACCCTGAGAGAATGTTGATATATAGTTGCCCTGAGAGAATGTTGATATATAGTTGCCCTGAGACAGTGCTGATAATTTAATTGCCCTGAGACAGTGCTGATAATTTAATTGCCCTGAGACAGTGCTGATAATATAATTGACCTGAGACAGTGCTGATATATAGTTACCCTGAGACAGTGCTGATATCTAGTTACCCTGAGAGAATGCTGATATCTAGTTGCCCTGAGACAGTGCTGATATCTAGTTGCCCTGAGACAGTGCTGATATATAGTTGCCCTGAGACAGTGCTGATATATAGTTGCCCTGAGTCAGTGCTGATATATAGTTGCCCTGAGACAGTGCTGATATATAGTTGCCCTGAGACAGTGCTGATATATAGTTGCCCTGAGACAGTGCTGATATATAGTTGCCCTGAGACAGTGCTGATATATAGTTACCCTGAGACAGTGCTGATATATAGTTGCCCTGAGACAGTGCTGATATATAGTTACCCTGAGACAGTGCTGATATCTAGTTACCCTGAGAGAATGCTGATATCTAGTTACCCTGAGAGAGTGCTGATATCTAGTTACCCTGAGACAGTGCTGATATATAGTTACCCTGAGACAGTGCTGATAATTTAATTGCCCCGGGTGCGGATATATATTGAAAACAGAAAATGCTTGAGATACTCAGCTGGTTGATGACTTTTTGAGGGAAATTAACATTGATTAGAATCCAGAACCAGCATGTTCCTGTGAGGGAGAAAGACAAGTTTGGCAAGTTTCGGGAAGCTTGGATAACACGGGATATTGTGAGCTGAGTCAAAAAGAAAAAGGAAGCATTTGTCAGGGCTGGAAGGATAGGAACAGGCTAAGCACTTGAGGAATATAAAGACAGTCGGAAGGAACTTGAGCAAGGAGTCATGTGGGCTAAAAGGGTCATGAAAGGTCATTGGCCAACAGGATTAAGGAAAATCCCAATTCTTTTTATACATATATAAAGAGCAAGAGGGTAAGCAGGGAAAGAGTTGGCCCACTCAAGGACAGAGATGGGATTCTATGTGTGGAGCCAGAGGAAATGGGCGAGGTGCTAAATGAGTACGTTGCATCGGTATTCACCAAAGAGAAGGACTTGGTGGATGATGAGCCTCGGGAAGGGAGTGCAGATAGTCTCAATCATCTCATTATCAAAAAGGAGGAGGTGTTGGGTGTCTTGCAAAGCATTAACGTAAATAAGTCCCCAGGGCCTGATGGGATCTACTCTAGAATACTGACGGAGGCAAGGGTAGAAATTACTGCGGCCTTGACAGAAAATCTTTGCATCCTCATTAGCTACAGGTGAGGTCCCAGAGGACTGGAGAATAGCCAATGTTGTGCCTTTGTTGAAGAAGGGTGGCAAGGATAATCCAGGAAATTATAGGCCGGTGAGCCTTACGTCAGTGGTAGGGAAATTATTTGAGAGGATTATTCGGGACAGGATTTACTCCCATTTGGAAGCAAACGAACTTATTAGCGAGAGACAGCATGGTTTTGTGAAGGGGAGGTCGTGTCTTACTAATTTGATTGAGTTTTTTGAGGAAGTGACAAAGATGATTGATGAAGGAAGGGCGGTGGATGTTGTCTATATGGACTTTAGTAAAGCCTTTGACAAGGTCCCGCATGGCAGACTGGTACAAAAGGTGAAGTCACTCGGGATCAGAGGTGAGCTGGCAAGATGGATACAGAACTGGCTCGGTCATAGAAGACAGAGGGTATCAGTGGATGGGTGTTTTTCTGAATGGAGGGATGTGACTAGTGGTGTTCGGCAGGGATCAGTGCTGGTACCTTTGCTGTTTGTAGTAGATATAAATGATTTGGAGGAAAATGTAGCTGGTCTGATTAGCAAGTTTGCGGACGACACAAAGGTTGGTGGAGTTGCGGATAATGATGAGGATTGTCAGAGGATACAGCAGGATATCGATCGGTTGGAGACTTGGGCGGAGAAATGGCAGATGGAGTTTAATCCGGACAAATGTGTGATAATGCATTTTGGAAGGTCGAATGCAGGTGGGAAGTATACAGTAAATGGCAGAACCCTTAAGAGTATTGACAGGCAGAGAGATCTGGGCGTACAGGTCCACAGGTCACTGAAAGTGGCAACGCAGGTGGATAAAGTAGTCAAGAAGGCATACGGCATGCTTGCCTTCATCGGTCGGGGCATAGAGTATAAAAATTGGCAAGTCATGCTGCAACTGTACAGAACCTTAGTTAGGCCACACTTAGAATATTGCGTGCAATTCTGGTCGCCACACTCCCAGAAGGACGTGGAGGCTTTGGAGAGGGTACAGAGGAGGTTTACCAGGATGTTGCCTAGTCTGGAGGGCATTAGCTATGAGGAGAGGTTGGAAAAACTCGGATTGTTTTCACTGGAACGACGGAGGTGGAGGGGCGACATGATAGAGGTTGACAAAGTTATGAGCGGCATGGACAGAGTGGATAGTCAGAAGCTTTTTCCCAGGGTGGAAGAGTCAGTTACTAGGGGACATAGGTTTAAGGTGTGAGGGGCAAAGTTTAGAGGGGATGTGCGAGGCAAGTTTTTTACACAGAGGGTGGTGAGTGCCTGGAACTTGATGCCAGGGGAGGTGGTGGAAGCAGATACGATAGCGACGTTTAAGAGACATCTTGACAAATACATGAATAGGAAGGGAATAGAGGGATATGGGACCCGGAAGTGCAGGTGTTAGTTTAGGCAGGCATCAAGATCGGCACAGGCTTGGAGGGCCGAATGGCCTGTTCCTGTGCTGTACTGTTCTTTGTTATTTCAAGGAGTTCAAGAAGATCCATCAGCTGCTTCCTCATTGTCCCACTCAGCTCTCTGACAGCCAAGTCCTGATGGGCTAGTTACATGCTCCAGCTTGGTGATGGTGGGCCAGTGGGATTTCACATTCATAGGACACCGTGTAATATTCTGACTTTCCAAACTGAATTTTCACAACCTAGGCACAGGAAACATGCTGATAGATGTTGGTGTGCTGCATAATGTGGGTGGGAAGGTGCTCTGTTTTGTAGTCCTAGGCTCCCTCTCCACAAAATGGCAGTGCGCTGTACATGGTAGGGCGTGGTATCCAGGCTGGTATTAGTGTTAAAACAAAGACTGCCTACTTCCACCTCCATAACATTATCTATTCCACCCATGCCTCAACCCATCTGCTGCTGAAACTCTCACTCATGCTTTTGTCACCTCCAGACTTTATTATTCCAATGCTCTCCTTGGAACCCTCTCATGTTCCATGCTCTGTAAGCTTGAGCTCATCCAAAACTCTGCTCCAATATTCTAAATAAAAATAGAAAATGCTGGAAATACTCAGCAGATCAGGCAGCATCCGTGGAGAGAGAAACAGAGTTAACGTTTCAGATCAGTGATTTTTCCTCAGAACTGGGAAAAGTTAGAAATGTTTTGTGTGCATGAAATGGATGAGGGTGGGAGAGTTTGAATGGCAAAGGGTTTCATGGTGAAAGGCCAAAGTGAGTTGTAACGGGACAAGTAAGGTGTGGAGAACAGTCAAAGGAGCCCTGACAAATGTCTGCCGATGATGAAGGGACTGATGTCTTTGTGTGATGTTGCTGTGCTCATTGGACAGGCAGTTTGAAACGACTTGGTTTCCAGTACTTTTTCTTTGCATGATTTAACAGGACCCGGTTGATCTCGGTTGGCGGCCTTATGTTAGTACCTGGCTGGAAAAACTCCCGGAAGAGCTGCCTCAGAAGGCGAGAGAATACTTCCGGACGCTTTTTGACAAAAGCATGTCAGCAGGCCTGAGCTTTGTAAGGAAACGCCGAAAGTTGCAGCAATTTGCCTTCACAGATTTGGGGATAGTGATGACTCTTTGCCACCTATTACAAGCTTTTCTGAATTTCATGAGGCAGAACGGTGGTTTCGGAGTTGGTAAGTAGACCAGTGATGTAATCCTCATTGTGACTTGTGAAATGACATGCAGGAGAGCAGGAACAGAAAGACATGGCAATCGATGTAGACAAATCTTTGAAGATGAAAATGCAAATGATAAAGATAATTCAATTAAATGTTTGATGGGACATTGTAGAGGGCGCTTTACTCTGCATCTCACCCATTTTATTTGTTTTCTTTGCCCTTTTTATTTAGGGTGGCCTTCATACCCCAGGCCCCCTTTACATGCATTTTATAAAATAACTTTATTTAAAAGCAGATAAATACAACAAAACACAAATTAAAATGCCATTCTCAGCATCGATTATGCCCTCCAGCTCCTGTGACGCCCACCAGTCGCGGAAGGCCTCAAGCGAACTGACGGACACCACATGCTCCTTCTCCAAGGACACCCGGGTGCGAACATAACCTTGGAAGAGGGACAGGCAATCAGGGCTGACGGACCCCCCGATGGCCTGCAGCCTGGACCTGTGAAATGCCACCTTGGCCAGGCTCAGGAGCAGACCTATGAGGAGATCCTCCTCCCGGCCCACGCCCCTCCGCACCGGGTGCCCAAAGATCAGGAGGGTGGGGCTCAAGTGCAACCAAAACTTGAGGAGCAGCCCCTTTAAGTACTCAAAGAGGGGCTGCAACCTCGCACACTCCATATATACGTGGAACACGGACTCGTCCAGGCCGCAGAAATTACAGGCGGCTTGGGTTTCTGTTTCTACTTAAAAGTCTCTAGAGGAGTATAGAAAGTGTCGGGGAGTACTTAAAAAAGTAATTAGGAGAGCGAAGGGGGGCATGAAAAATCACTGGCGGGCAAGATAAAGGAAAATCCCAAGGCGTTTCATAAGTATATTAAGGGCAAGAAGGTAACCAGGGAAAGAGTAGGGCCCATTAGGGACCAAAGTAGCAATGTGTGTGTGGAGCCGGAGGACATAGGTGAGGTTTTAAATGATTACTTTTCATCTGTGTTCACTATGGAGAAAGACAATTTAGGTGAAGAGATCAGGGAGGGGGATTGTGATATACTTGAACAAATTAGCATTGAAAAGGAGGAGATATTAGTGGTTTTAGCAGGCTCAAAAGTGGATATATCCCCAGGCCCAGCTGAGATGTATCCCAGGCTATGTGAGGCAAGGGAGAAGATTGCAGGGCCTCTGACACAAATTTTCAAATCCTCTCTGGCCACAGGAGAGGTGCCAGAGGACTGGAGGACAGCGAATGTGGTACCATTATTCGAGAAGGGTAGCAGGGATAAACCAGGTAATTATAGGCCAGTGAGTCTATCATCAGTGGTAGGGAAACTATTGGAAAATATTCTGAGGGACAGGATTAATCTCCACTTGGAGAAGCAGGGATTAATCAGAGATAGTCAGCATGGCTTTGTCAGGGGGAGATCATGTCAAACTAACTTGATTGAATTTTTTGAGGAGGTGACTGGATGTGTAAATGAGAATAAAGCAGTTGATGTAGTCTACATGAACTTCAGTAAGGCTTTTGATAAGGTCTGCATGGAAGATTGGTGAAGAAGGTAAGAGCCCATGGGATCCAGGGCAATTTGGCAAATTGGATCCAAAATTGGCTTCGTGGCAGGAGGCAGAGGGTGATGGTCGAGAGTTGTTTTTGTGATTGGAAGCCCGTGACGTGGTGTACCGGAGGGATCGGTGCTGGGACCCTTGCTGTTTGTAGTGTACATTAATGATTTAGACATGAATATAGGAGGTATGATCAGTAAGTTCGCAGATGAGACAAAAATTGGTGGTGTCGTAAATAATGAGGAGGAAAGCCTTAATTTACAGGACGATATAGATGGGCTGGTAAGATGGGCGGAGCAGTGACAAATGGAATTTAATCCTGAGAAGTGTGATGTGATGCATTTTGGGAGGACTAACAAGGCAAGGGAATATACAATGGTTAGTAGGACCCCAGGACGCACAGAGGGTCAGAGGGACCTTGGTGTACTTGTCCATATATCACCAAAGGCAGCAGCGCAGGTAGATAAGGTGGTTAGGAAGGCATATGGGATACTTGCCTTTATTAGCTGAGGCATGGAATATAAGAGCAGGGAGGTTATGATGGAGCTGTATAAAATGCTAGTTAGACCACAGCTGGAGTACTCTGTACAGTTCTGGTCACCACACTATAGGAAGGATGTGATTGCCCTGGAGAGGATGCAGAGGAGATTCACCAGGATGTTGCCTGGGCTGGAACATTTCAGCTATGAAGAGAGACTGGATAGGCTAGGGATGTTTTCCTTAGAGCAGAGAAGCTGAGGGCAGAACTGATTGAGGTATACAAAATTATGAGGGGCATAGATAGGGTAGATAGGAAGAAACTTTTTCCCTTAGCGGAGAGATCAATAACCAGGGGGCATAGATTTAAGGTCAGGGGCAGGAGGTTTAGAGGGGATTTGAGGAAAACATTTTTCACCCAGAGGGTGGTTGGAATCTGGAACACACTGCCTGAAGGGGTGGTAGAGGGAGGAACCCTCACAACATTTAACAAGTATTTAGATGAGCACTTGAAATGCCATAGCATACAAGGCTACGGGCCAAGTGCTGGAAAATGGGATTAGAATAGATAGGTGCTTGATGGCCGGCAGGGACATGATGGACCGAAGGGCCTGTTTCTGTGCTGTAAAACTCTATGACTCAAAAAGTTTAGAAATGGAAGGGGAAAAGTAACCAAAGAGGGCAGGTTAAAGGAAGTCCGGGAGGAATATATTTGGGCAGTTTAAAATAACTTACCTTTTGTTGCAGCAGCTTTTTCTGAAGCAGCAATAGTGCGAGCGAGGTATAAGCTGGGAAGGTGAGTTTCAGCTTCAAGTAAATTACCTTTTGTTTCAGCGGACTGCTGGATAAGTAAACCTATATATTTGGGCAGTGGCTAAACCCGAAACACTACAAGTGTAGTGTCTCCCACCCATCCTACTCCTCTAACCAAAAAAAAAGGTCTCTAGTGTGGAGGGTTTGGTAAGGTAAGGTTTTCCTTTATTTTTTAATCTCTGTTGTCCATTTAGTGTGGAGGGGATGGAAGCTAGGGCAGTTGCATGCTCCTCTTGCAGGATGTGGGAGGTAAGGGTCACCACTTGTGTCCCTGCTGACTTCACCTGTGAGAAATGCACCCAACTCCAGCTCCTCGCAGACCGCGTTAGGGAACTGGAGCTGGAGCTGGATGAACTTCGGATCATTCAGGAGGCTGTGGGGGTGATAGAGAGCAGTTATAGGGAAGTAGTGACACCTAAGTTACAGGATAAAGGTAGCTGGGTGACCGTCAGGGGAGGGAAAGGGAACAGGCGCACAGTGCAGGGATCCCCTGTGGCCGTTCCCCTCAATAATAAGTATACCGTTTTGGATACAGTTGGGGGGGACGACCTACCAGAGGAAAGCCACAGTAGCCAGGTCTCTGGCACTGAGCCTGACTCTGTGGCTCAGAAGGGAAGGGGGGAGAATAGGAGAGCGATAGTGATAGGAGATTCAATGGTTAGAGGAACAGACAGGAGATTCTGTGGTCGCATGCGAGACTCCCGGATGGTATGTTGCCTCCCGGGTGCCAGGGTCAGGGATGTCTCTGATCGAGTCTATAGGATTCTTAAGGGGGAGGGGGAGCAGCCAGAAGTCGTGGTACATATCGGTACCAATGACATAGCTAGGAAAAGGGATGAGGACCTGAAAAGCGAATATAGGGAGTTAGGTTGGAAGCTGAAAGGCAGGACGAGCAGAGTAGTAATCTCAGGATTGTTACGGGTGCCACGTGCTAGTGAGGCTAGAAACAGGGAGCGAGTGCAGCTGAACACGTGGCAACAGAACTGGTGTAGGAGGGAGGGGTTCAGATATTTAGATTTTTTTAGATTAGAGATACAGCACTGAAACAGGCCCTTCGGCCCACCGAGTCTGTGCCGAACATCAACCACCCATTTATACTAATCCTACACTAATCCCATATTCCTACCAAACATCCCCACCTGTCCCTATATTTCCCTACCACCTACCTATACTAGTGACAATTTTATAATGGCCAATTAACCTATCAACCTGCAAGTCTTGGCTTGTGGGAGGAAACCGGAGCACCCGGAGAAAACCCACGCAGACACAGGGAGAACTTGCAAACTCCACCCAGGCAGTACCCGGAATCGAACCCGGGTCCCTGGAGCTGTGAGGCTGCGGTGCTAACCACTGCGCCACTGTGCCGCCCAATGTGGATCATTGGGATACCTTCTGGGGAAGGTGGGACCTGTACAAGAAGGATGGGTTGCATCTGAACTGGAGGGGCACCAATATCCTGGGAAGGAGGTTTGCTCGAGCTCTTCGGGAGGATTTAAACTAGTTTGGCAGGGGGATGGAAACCGGAGTCACGGATCAGTGGATGGGGTAGCTGTTGAGCAGGCAGATACCGAGTGCAGGGAGTCTATGAGGAAGGTTAGACAGTTGACAGGGCAAAGTTGCAGCCAGTATGATGTGATGAAGTGTGTCGATTTTAACGCAAGAAGTGTCAGGAATAAGGGTGATGAACTTAGAGCATGGATCAGTACTTGGAGCTACGATGTTGTGGCCATTACGGAGACGTGGATATCACAGGGGCAGGAATGGATGTTGGATGTTCCAGGGTTTAGATGTTTCAAAAGGAATAGGGAGGGAGGTAAAAGAGGTGGGGCAGTGGCATTGATAATCAGGGATAGTATCACAGCTGCAGAAAGGGAGGTCGTCGAGGAGGGTTTGTCTACTGAGTCATTATGGGTGGAAGTCAGAAACAGGAAAGGAGCAGTCACTTTATTGGGAGTTTTCTATAGACCCCCCAATAGCAGCAGAGACACGGAGGAACAGATTGAGAGGCAGATTTTGGAAAGGTACAGAAGTAACAGGGTTGTTGTCATGGGTGACTTCAACTTTCCTACTATTGATTGGAACCTCCTTAGTGCAAATAGTTTGGATGGAGCAGTTTTTGTCAGGTGTGTCCAGGAAGGTTTTCTGACTCAATATGTAGATAGGCCGACTAGAGGGGAGACTATGTTGGACTTGGTGCTTGGCAACGAACCAGGCCAGGTGGCAGATCTCTCAGTGGGAGAGCATTTCGGTGATAGTGATCACAACTCCCTGACCTTTACTATAGTCATGGAGAGGGACAGGAGCAGACGGGATGGGAAAATATTTAATTGGGGGAGGGGGAATTACAATGCTATTAGGCAGGAACTGGGGGGGCATAAATTGGGAACAGATGTTCTCAGGGAAATGCATTACAGAAATGTGGAGTTTGTTTAGGGAGCACTTGCTGCGACTGCTGGATGGGTTTGTCCCAATGAGGCAGGGAAGGGATGGTAGGGTGAAGGAACCTTGGATGACAAGAGATGTGGAACAGTTAGTCAAGAGGAAGAAGGAAGCTTACTTAAGCTTGAGGAAGCAAGGATCAGACAGGGCTCCAGTGGGTTACAAGGTAGCCAGGAAGGAACTGAAGAATGGACTTCCGAGAGCTAGAAGGGGACATGAAAAAGTCTTGGCGGGTAGGATTAAGGAAAATCCCAAGGCGTTCTACACTTGTGTGAGGAACAAGAGGATGGCCAGAGTGAGGGTAGGTCCGATCAGGGATAGTGGAGGGAACTTGTGCCTGGGGTCGGAGGAGGTAGGGGAGGTCCTAAATGAATACTTTGCTTCAGTATTCACTAGTGAGAGGAACCTGGTCGTTTGTGAGGACAGCGTGGAACAGGCTGATATGCTCGAACAGGTTGAGGTTAAGAGGGAGGATGTGCTGGAAATTTTGAATGATATGAGGACAGATAAGTCCCCGGGGCCAGATGGGATATACCCAAGGATATTACGGGAAGCGAGGGAAGAGATTGCCGTGCCTTTGGCGATGATCTTTGCGTCTTCACTGTTCACTAGAGTAGTACCAGATGATTGGAGGGTGGCAAATGTTGTTCCCTTGTTCAAGAAAGGGAATAGGGATAACCCTGGGAATTATAGACCAGTCAGTCTTGCGTCGGTAGTGGGCAAATTATTGGAGAGGATTCTGAGAGACAGGATTTATGATTATTTGGAAAAGCATGGTTTGATTAGAGACAGTCAGCATGGCTTTGTGAGGGGCAGGTCATGCCTCACAAGCCTTATTGAATTCTTTGAAGATGTGACAAAACACATTGATGAAGGAAGAGTAGTGGATGTGGTGTATATGGATTTTAGCAAGGCGTTTGATAAGGTTCCCCATGGTAGGCTCATTCAGAAAGTAAGGAGGCATGGGATACAGGGAAAGTTGGCTGTCTGGATACAGAATTGGCTGGCCCATAGAAGTCAGAGGGTGGTAGTAGATGGAAAGTATTCAGCATGGAGCACGGTGACCAGTGGTGTTCCACAAGGATCAGTTCTGGGACCTCTGCTCTTTGTGATTTTTATAAATGACTTGGATGAGGAAGTGGAAGGCTGGGTTAGCAAGTTTGCCGATGACACGAAGGTTGCTGGAGGTGTGGATAGTGTGGAAGGCTGTTATAGGTTGCAACAGGACATTGACAGGATGCAGAGCTGGGCTGAGAAGTGGCAGATGGAGTTCAACCTGGAAAAGTGTGAAGTGATTCATTTTGGAAGGTCGAATTTGAATGCGGAATACAGGCTTAAAGACAGGATTCTTGGTAGTGTGGAGGAACAGAGGGATCTTGGGGTCCATGTCCATAGATCGCTCAAAGTTGCCACCCAAGTTGATAGGGTTGTTAAGAAGGCGTATGGTGTGTTGGCTTTCATTAACAGGGGGATTGAGTTTAAGAGCCGTGAGGTTATGCTGCAGCTCTATAAGGCCCTGGTTCGACCACACTTGGAATATTGTGTTCAGTTCTGGTCGCCTCATTATAGGAAGGATGTGGAAGCTTTAGAGAGGGTGCAGAAGAGATTTACCAGGATGCTGCCTGGACTGGAGGGCATGTCCTACGAAGAAAGATTGAGGGAGCTAGGGCTTTTCTCATTGGAGCGAAGGAGGATGAAAGGTGACTTGATAGAGGGGTACAAGATGATGAGAGGCATAGATAGAGTGGATAGTCCAGAGACTTTTTCCCAGGGTGGAAAGGGCTATCACCAGGGGGCATAATTTTAGGGTGATTGGAGTAAGTTTTCGAGGAGATGTCAGAGGTAGGTTCTTTACACAGAGAGTGGTGGGTGCGTGGAATGCGCTGCCAGCGGTGGTAGTAGAAGCAGATACATTAGGGGCATTTAAGCGACTCTTGGATCGGTACATGGATGATAGTAGTATGAAGGGTAGCTAGGTAGTTTGATCTTAGAGTCGGTTAAAGGTTCGGCACAACATCGTGGGCCGAAGGGCCTGTACTGTACTGTGCTGTACTGTTCTATGTTCTATGAATCCCGAATGAAAATCCCTTCAGTCCGGTTAGCCAACCTCGAACAATTTGAAAAGTTAGACTCGAAATCCTCCCACCTAAATGCAGACTCTATAAGCACCCCGCCAGAGTTGCTAACAGAATTTACAGGAACCTGCAGAGACAAAGAAAGACCTCTAGGGGGCAGAGTAACTGTGAGGGTGATGCCTCGCCTAGTCGAAGTACCGCAGGGGATTGCAGCAGAGTCTGCACAAATACCTGAAGGTAGGAGTGTCCCAGAGAACAAAAGGGAGATTAACAAAGAGTCTTCCCCGCAGTCAAGAAAAAGGGAACCACCCATCCCCTGAAGTCAAAAGCCTTTGAATGACTCAGCAAAGCACAGAGAGATTTCATGATAGACCCACCCACAACTGACTCTCTTGGAAAAAAAGTCCAATTTAGAGCTAATTAAATCTAACTCCCCCCAATCCCCCCACCCCCTTGGCAGACCTCAACAGGAACAAAGATCCGAGGCAGTCAGGGGAATGGGCAAACTAAAGAAATACTTCCCAAAAATCCACTGGGATGGTTACTGGGATGCCAAAAAGGGGAAATTAAAGCAGCACTGCCACCAAGAAATGACAGTTTTAATAAGTTTTTGGATTTATGAATGAATGGGAATGAATGAGAGAAATGCATGGTTTTCTGTATCTTATATTTTCTCTCAACCCTTTAATGAAATGCATCTTTCCTCAAATTGCATTTCATTCCCCTGGGTGTGGAGATGTCATGCAGGCCCCCACCTGCCAAGAATGAGGCACATTAATTTCACCACATGGACATTAAATTTCAAATTGTTGCTGAGAAGAAGAGAAGGCCTGTTTCAAGGGGTTGCCAGGCCCCTGGCTAGAAAGACATTTCTGCATAGTAACAGACAGTGCTTGTAGACAAAGGAGCTATTCCCTGCTCCAATTCAGTCCACAGATGTGGTTAGACCAGTTAGCCACATGCCTACCTAGCTGTTGCAGAATTTTAAACTGAGAGTCTGCAGAGAAAGCAGAAAGTTCCTGGACTGAAGCAGACCTCCCCTTCTGCCTGCCTGTCTGTCTGCTCCCATCTCTTTCTCACAGAACTCCAAAAACCAACTGAAGACACGTAAACCTCAAGAGAACAAAGTTTCCTACCATGAACAAGGTTTATGAAGAATATTGGGCCCCAATGATAAGCAAGACCTATCTACAATCAAGGACTGCAGTGAGCTCAAAGAACCGTAACAACAGCTCTTTGGGTTTCTGGCAGAAAGTTCACTGCATATCTCCCTTCCCTGAGGACTGAGAGATGGTGAAATCTGGAGAGAGACCCCCTGCTGCCATTGTTGTTGAGGCTGGCTATGGTTATCTTCATGTCAAAAGTACTTAGAGTCCCGTCACCAACACCTCACTGTGAGGAGGGAGCGAAAGTGCACCTGGCCTTCCATTCCCCCAGCAACCCATTGAGGAACGCATTAAACTGGTGCCTCTCAACCAGTTTCACGCCCGTGCCCTTCCCTGCTTTCTTGAGAGCAGCACGGACGGACTGGATGATCAATGCCAAATGTGACCACAGGCCGAGGGCCAGCTGAACTTTATTGCGGCAACCCCTGCATGCCACGAGGAAGTCCCAGAGTTTTGCCTTGGCGACGAGAGGAGACTTGGTGGGGGGCATGAGGGAGTCCACCGCCTCACTGGCAATGGATGAAAGATCATCCTCCGTGCCCCACACCGAGTTCCCATCCTCCTGTGGGTTGTCACCGCCAGCAGCCAACACAGCCATCACACACTGTGGGGTGGGCGTCCTGGCCGCGCCTGCTGGCCCCGCCTCCGTCACGATGTTAGCCCCAGGATCGATGGCGGAGGATTCCTCTCTGGATTCTTGAATGGAACTGGAGCCTATGAGCGCCAACGGTTCAGGCCCCCACTCTTCTTCCGTCCCCAGGCCAATGAGTGGCCCAGGGGAGACTGTAGTTGACGACTCCGGAAATCCAGCTGGAGCTGGGACTGGAGCTGGAGATGGGAGGCCATCTCCCGCCCTGCAAGCGCCCACAGGCCCAGCAGACGGGTAAATACGCAAATTGGCCTCAGGGTCAGGTACATCCTGGGTGACAGCAGTCAGGCCGCTGGGAGGGTTGACCCTCGCAGGACTCACCCCCAATCCAGAACACCCGACCCAGTGGCAGATGGAATATTTTCTCCTAGTGGGTCCACAGACTCCCCCACCATGGGCGGGCCCACCACCTCAGGAGTTGCCAAGATTACAGGGCCATCTCCCTCCGCCTCTGTTCCGAGGGATGGAGAGTTCCCGCCCAGGCCTCGAGACCCTCATGGTGCTAGTGACGGGGGGAGCCCGAGGACCTGCGCTAGGAGATGGTCCCCGAAGTTCAGGGCCTTCTTCAGAGGAGGGTTGCGTAGGCTCAAAGACCTCCATCGCAATCGAGGCCTCTGCTTCTACCTCCACACCCCTTGCCCAGATCCGTTGGGTCCGAGCTCAGCCACGGAGCAGGTGGGCTCCCCTGGATTGGGCCTATGGCTAAGCTCAGGCTCTCCTGTTGTGTCCAGGGGCCATGCCTTTGGGTGTTTCAACCTGCGCCATGCCTTCCTTCCCCTCGGACGGGTCTTCCCCTCTCCATCGGATGCAGTGAAAACCATTGGCTTCAGAACCGCCTGAGCGGTGGTTGTTGTAGCTGTCGCGGGAGTAGGGGGAGGTGCAGCGGCGCCACCCTGGGCCACCGAGGTGGAGTTGGCGGCCCGGAGGTTGGGCAGCTCTTCCAAACATGCCTCACCCACTTGCAGCCATGGCACCATGCCCCATCTGTGGCCACTCCCTGGAACCCCACATTAAACTAGCCCTCTGTAACCTCCTCCCGCGTCAGCTGCATAAAGAGCTGTCAGCGGAAGGAGTATATATGCCAGCACACAGGAAGTGCTCCAAATTCTCCAGCCAATCCTGTTTCTTTTTCTTTGATGGGGACAGTGTAGAGGGAGCTTTACTCTGTATCTAACCCCGTTTTTTTTTAATCAAGTGGCCTTTATACCCCAGGCCCCTTTTATATCTTTTATGTCGAGGGGGTCTTTATTCCTCAGGCCCCCTTTATATACATAATTTTAAAATAACTATTAAAAACAGATAAATAAACAAAAAACTCAAATTAAAATGCCATTCTTGGCGTTGACGATGCACTCCAGTCCCTGCGTTGCCCACCGGTCGCGGAAGGCCTCAAGCGTAAGGGCAAACACCGCATGCTTCCTCTCCAGGGACACCCGGGCGCGAACATAACCGCGGAAGAGGGGCAGGCATTCAGGGAGGACAGACCCCCCTGATGGCCCGCAGCCTGGACCTGTGAATTGTCACCTTGGCCAGGCCCAGGAGCAGACCGACGAGGAGATCCTCTTCCCGGCCCACGCCCCTCCTCACCGGGTGCCCAAAGATCAAGAGCACAGGACTGAAGTGCAGCCAAAACATGAGGAGCAGCCCCTTCAAATACTCAAATAGGGGCTGCAACCTCGCACACTCCATATATACATGGAACGCGGACTCGTCCAGGCTGCAGAAAGTACAGGCGGCCTGGGAGTCCGTGAACCTGCTTAAAAGTTGATTGCACGGGACCCCAGGTCCTTGATGTAAAGTGGGTGGACTCCCGCATAGAGACTCCTCCATCGGGGTTTCCCCTCGCCGCCAGATGGCAACGCGGACTGCCAGGGCGTGTCTGGCCGGCTGACGAGGGCGAGGAGGTGGAGTGTGTGCAGGAGCAGCCCGTACAGGAAACCCCTCCGCGCCGATTGGAATGGTGCGGAGGGCATTTCCGAGAGGTGGCTCGGGTTGTGCGGGACTGGCTTCCGAGGAGGGTTTCGGGGATGGGTCCGATGAGCAGTTCTGGCCGAGAGGGGGTCAGCTCGGCCAGGAGCACTCCGCTCTCCCGAGCCCCCTCGCCATCCGCAGTGAGGGACGTCCCGGAGGCTTCGGCTACTCCTCCGCCCGCCAGTCCGTGCCCGGAGTCGGCCGCCCGGACAGCTGAGGCGCTCTCCTCCGCCAGTGGGGGAGCGCCTTGACTGGAGGCAATCATGTTCCAGACTCGGAATAGATCCCGGTAAAAGACAGGCAACTCCCTCAGAGAGGCGCGGCTAACAGACTCCGCCGGGCAGTGACACTGGCGGAAGAAATACATCGCCAGCGCACACCATCTGGGAGGACGCTCGAATTACAGGTAGCTCTGCAGGGTCCGAAGGCAGAGAGTCGCAGCCTGAATGCGGATGCACACAAGCGACTGGCCGCCCTCCTCGATTGGGAGACTCAGGACCGCAGCAGAGACCCAGTGTTTCCTCTTGCCCCAGAAGAAATCGATGAGTTTCTTCTGGATCTTGGTGGCGAATGCAAGGGGCGGGGCCAAAGTGACCAAATGGTACCACAGCATCGAGGCCACCAGTTGGTTTATGACCAGCGTTCGGCCCCTGTAGGAAAGCACTCGGAGCATTCCTGTCCAGCGCCCCAGCCGAGTGGTGACTTTCGCCTCCAACTGCTGCCAGTTTGCCGGCCAGGCTTCCTCAGCGGGGCGAAGGTGGACTCCCAGATAGAGGAGGTGCGTGGTGCTCCACGCAAAAGGTGTCAACTCCTCCGGCAGAGAGTCCACCCGCCACTGACCCACCAGGAGACTGGAACATTTCTCCCAACTGATCCTCGCGGAGGACGCGGCAGAAAAGGTCTGCTGGCATTCACGCATCCTCCGCTAGTCAACGGGATCTGTGACCGCGAGGAGCACGTCATCGTCGTAAGCTGAGAGAACGACCCGCATGGCCAGCTCGCGCTGAGCCAATCCCATCAACCTCCTGCGAAGCAGGCACAGGAACAGCTCCACGCAGATGGTGTACAATTGGCCGGACATGGGGCATCCCTGACACACTCCTCTCCCAAAGCGAAGGGGCGCCGTCAAGGACCCGTTAACTTTGACCAGACACTCTGCGGTGGCGTATAAAAGTCGGATCCGGGCCACAAAATGCGGCCCTCGTCCGAAAGCGTGCAGAGTCCCGAAAAAGTAATCGTGATCCACCCTGTCGAACGCCTTCTCCTGATCGAGGGAGAGAAAGGCGACCGACTGACCAGTCCTCTGGGAAAGATGGATCAGGTCCTGGATCAGGTGGATGTTGTCCTGGATGGACCTGCCTGGGACCGTGTAGGACTGGTCGGGGTGGATCATGTGGGCCAGCACGGAGCCCAGGCGGGTAGACATAGCCCGGTCAAAGATCCTATAATCCGTGCTGAGGAGGGAGACCGGATGCCAGTTTTTAAGCAGGCGGAGATCGTCCCTCTTCGGCAGCAGGACGATGACTGCCCTGCGCCACGAGAGGGGCAGCTCCGGGGTCGCCAGACTTTCCCCCAGGACCCGCGCATAATCGTCCCCCAGTACGTCCCAGAACGCCCTGAGGAACTCCATGGTCAGTCCGTCCAGCCCTGGGGATTTGCCCCTCAAGAGCTGGTGGAGGGCGCCAGTCAGCTCCGCATCGTGAGCGGAGCCTCCAATTCTTCGGTGCCCTCCAGGCTGACCTTTGGCAGGTCCTCCCACAAAACTCTGCGCGCATCCTCGCTGGACATATCCGGAGAGAACAATGCACTGTAATAAGTACGGACCAGGAGGCCCATTCCCTCCGGATCCATGATGGAGGATCCGTCGTCGGCCAGCAGCTCAAAGAGCTGCTTACGGACCCCCCCGCCATTTTTCCAATGAGTAGAAGGGTGAGGCGCGGCCAAATCTTCCAGGATCTGGATCCACGACCTCACGTACGCGCCTCGGGACCCTATGAGCTTCAGGTCCCTGAGCGCGCCCTTCTCTTTGTACGCCTGCCACAGGGCCGGGTCCCGACGACATGACCGAGGCAGGACTCCAAGTGGAGCACCTCCCTCTCAAGGCGCCCGATCTCGGCTTCCCGCCTCTTGGCCGACCCCTTCGCGTACTCCTGACAGAAGACATGAGTAAGAGTCTTGCCCAAATCCCACCATACCCTCAAGGAGGGGAAGCCCCCCTGCTTCCTTCTCCAGTCAGCCCAGAATCGACGGAACGAGTCCCGGAATCACTCATCCTCCAGCTGCCAATTGTTAAAGTGCCAGTACGTGGACCCCGCCCGTGTGCGGAGCGGAATGAACTCTGCCCACACCAGCTCCTGGGGTCCGAACACGGCACCAGCTGCATGGAGGCCGCCGGGATGCGGAGAGACGTACATCTGTGAAAAGTGGAGGCGGTCGATTCTGGACCTTCCCCCTCCAGACCTCCACGTGAAGGCGCTGGAGTTGGGATGGAGATTCCGCCAGACGTCCACCAAGTTAAGGGAGCTGATCAGTCCCCTCAACTTCTCCACCGACGCTTGGCCGCGCTGTGGACCGGAGCGATCCCCCACCTCGAGGGTGCAGTTAAAATCCCCCTTGAGGTTGATGCACTCGCCGCTATTGATGGAGCTCAAGAGGGCAGACACTTCAAATAAGCGCGCTTGCAACGCGTCGGGCCTGGGCGCGTACACGTTCACAAAGTGGAGCGGCACGCTGCCCAGGCGAACGGTGAGGTGGAGCAAGCAGCCCGGCACTAGCTCCTTGACCCCCAAGATCTCCGGCTGAAAAGTCGGGGCCAACAAGATAACCACCCCACTAGAAGTAAGCGTGAGGTGACTCATGAAGACCCCACCCTGCCACTCCAGGAGCCAGGTGACTTCGTCTCCCGGAACGGTGTGGGTTTCCTGCAGAAAGCTCACCGTGTATCTCCCTTCCCTGAGGACTGAGAGATTGTGAAATCTGCGGTGAGACCCCCTGCTGCCGTTGATGTTGAGGCTGGCTATGGTTATCTTCATGTCAAAGGTACTTAAAACCCAACAACACCTCACTGTGAGGAGGGAGTGGAAGTGCACCTGGCCTTCCACTCCCTCAGCAACCCATTGAGGAACGCATTAAACCGGCACCTCTCAACCAGTTTCACGCCCGCACCCTTGCCAGCTTTCTTCAGGGCGGCACGGACGGACTGGATGATCAGCTCCAGACTCGACCAATGGCCAAGGGCCAGCTGAACTTTATCGCGGCAACCCCTGCAAGCTGCGAGGAAATCCCGGAGTTCTGCCGTGGGGATGAGAGGAGACTCGGTTGGAGGCACGAGGAACTCCACCACCTCACTAGCAATGGAATCAAGGTCGTCCTCCGCGCCCCACACCGAGTCCCCATCCTCCTCCGAGTTGTCACCGCCAGCGGTCGACACTCCCACCACACACTGTGGGGCGGACATCCCGGCCGCGCCAGCTGAACCCGTCTCCGTCACGATGCCACCCCCAGGATCGATGGCCGAGGAGTCCTCTCTGGGTTCTAAGATGGAACTGGAGCCTGTGGGCGCCAGCGGTTCAGGACCCCCATCCACCTCCGTCCCCAGGCCAATGAGCGGTCCAGGGGAGACGGAAGTTCCCGACTCCGGAAATCTAGCCGGTGCCGAAACCGGAGGTGGAGAGAGGAGGCCATCTCCCACTCCGCCAGCACCCACAGGCCCACAAATGGGGCAGCATTTTCAGTTATAACCAGGTCGGGTGTCTCCTAGTTGTCAGTGGATTCTGGCTGGGAGGGCCGACCCTTTGGGGACTCGCCCTCCCCTCCACTCAGGCCACCCGACCCAGTGGCAGAATGGGAGGCTTCTCCAGAAGCGTCCCCAGACTCCCCCACCACAAGTAGGGCTTCACTTGCTCCCACAAGAGGGGCTGCATGTAGAGGGGCCTCCTCCTCCCCTCCATCCTGAAGAATAGGGAGCTCCTGCCCAGACTTTGCAGCCTTGATGTTGGTGGTGGTAGGGGAAACCTGGGGACCCGAAACAGGAGACAGCTCCCCTCCAACAGATGGGCCCTGCACCTCAGGGCCCTGTGTTACCTCAGTGGAGGGATGCCTTCTCTTTTTCCCACTAGGTCGCAGAGGCTCAGAGACCTCCACGTCATCAGAGGCCTCCAGCTCCACACTCTTTTTTTTAAGTTACTTTGGGCCTGAGCCCAGCCCTGGGACAGGTGGATTCCCTGGGAGCGAGCCTTGGGCTGGGCCAAGGCTCGGGTTATGTCATGGCATCCAGGGGACAAGCCTCTCGGTGTTTACTTTTCCTCCACGCCTTCCTTCCACTTGGATGGGCACTCCCACCTCCCCGCCGGAGGCTGTGAAAACCACAGCCACCGGAACCAACTGAGCGGCGTCTGTTGGATGTGTGGGGGGAGTGGGAGGAGGTGCAGTGGCGCCACCCTGAGCCACCGAGGTGGAACTGGCGGCCCGGTGGTTGGGGCAGTTCTTACGAACATGCCCCACCCCCTTGCAGACATGGCACCGCGCCCCGTCCGAGGTCCATAGGATGTGGTAGGCCGTCACCTGGAACTCCACACTGAAGTGGCCCTCCAAGACCTCCTCCCGCACCAGCTGCATAAATAGCTGGTGGCGGAAGGAGTAGACATGTCGGAGGCTGTACTCCCGAAGACCGAACGGGACTGGGGTGATCCCCAACCTCACCTCCCACAGATGGTGCAGGTGGGGGAGGAGGAGCTCACTGGGAATAAAGGGCGGGACGTTTGATAGCATTATCCGCTGCGCAGTGGCCCCTAGAGGGTCCACCATCAGGAAAGTCCCACCCACAGAGAGCCCTTTATTCATGGCCAGGGACACCGCCCGCTCAGTCTTCAGGAAAAACACAGCTTTCCCATACATTTTTGAGGCTGCCACAATGGCCGAGGGGCCAACAACCTCAGCCATTGCCTTTACACAGGCCTCTATAGACGTATTGGGGTGGGGATAGCTCTTTACCCCATGGCTCAAAGTTATTAATTTAAAAGGTGACAGGGTCACACGGGCGGCCACAGAAGCTACAGCCGCATAGGTATGAGGGCACCCCGCCACCGCTGATGATGGGCTTGCCATGGTTCAAGAGCCAAACCCACCCCCAAATTGCAGGCAAACAAACAAAAACAAACAAACAAAGAAACCAACCAGTAAGTTTGGCAAGAGGCTAAGGGAATACAGGAAAGGGGAAAGACAGGCTGCAAGCGATGACTTTGCTTTTTTTTCTCCTTAAAGGGTGGTACTCTGAGCACTCTAAACACTCCTGGTCTTCCGGTTTTCTGGGTCAGCCAAAAGTTAGATCCTGTCTCTGCAGCCAGGCAGCTTCTGCTGACCCAGGCTGGGCAATTAGGGTGGGGAGGGAGCTTCCTTTTTTTTAATTTTATGTCGAGGGGGCCTTTATTCCTCAGGGCCCCTTTATATACACACTTATATTTTTAAAATAACTTTATTAAAACCAGATAAATAAACAAAAAAAAACTCAAATTAAAATGCCATTCTCGGCGTCGACGATGCACTCCAGTCCCTGCGGTGCCCACCGGTCGCGGAAGGCCTCAAGCGTGCTGGCGGACACCGCATGCTCCTTTTCCAGGGACACCCGGGCGCGAACGTAACCGCGGAAGAGGGGCAGGCAATCGGGGAGGACGGACCCCCCGACGGCCCGCAACCTGGACCTGTGAATTGCCACCTTGGCCAGGCCCAGGAGCAGACCGACGAGGAGATCCTGCTCCCGGCCCAAGCCCCTCCGCACCGGGTGCCCAAAGATCAGGAGCGTGGGACTGAAGTGCAGCCAGAATTTGAGGAGCAGCCCCTTCAGATACTCAAATAGGGGCTGCAACCTCGCACACTCCATATAAATGTGGAACACGGACTCGTCCAGGCCGCAGAAAGTACAGCTGGCCTGGGAGTCCGTGAACCTACTTAAAAGCCTATTGCACGGGACTGCTCTGTGCAGCACCCTCCACCCCAGGTCCCCGATGTAAAGGGGGAAGACTCCCGCGTAGAGAGACCTCCATCGGGGTTTTCCCTCGCCGCCAGATGGCAACGCGGACCGCCAGGGCGTGTCCGGCCGGCTGGCGAGGAAGTGGAGAGTGTGCAGGAGCAGCCCGTACAGGAAACCCCTCCGCGCCGATTGGAATGGCACGGAGGGCATTTCCGAGAGGCGGCTCGGGTTGTGCGGGACCGGCTCCCGAGGAGGGTTTCGGGGCCTGGGTCCGATGAGCAGTTCCGGCCGAGCGGGGGTCAGCTCGGCCGGGATCGCTCCGCACTCCCGAGCCCCCTCGCCACCCGCAGTGAGGGGCGTCCCGGGGGTTTCAGCTACTCCTCCGCCCGCCGGACCGTCCCCGGAGTCGGCCGCCCGGACAGCCGAGGCGCTCTCCTCCGCCGGCGGGGGAGCGCCCTGACTGGAGGCGACCATGTTCCAGACTCGGAAAAGATCCCGGTAAAAGACAGGCAACTCCCTCAGAGAGGCGCGGCTAACGGACTCCACCGGGAGCTGCGTGTCGTCTTGAAGGCAGTGACACTGGCGGAAAAAATACGTCGCCAGCGCACACCATCTGGGAGGACGCTCGACGTACAGGTATCTCCGCAGGGTCCGAAGGCGGAGAGTCGCAGCCTGGGTGCGGACGCACACCAGCGACTGACCGCCCTCCTCGATCGGGAGACTCAGGACCGCGGCAGAGACCCAGTGTTTCCTCTTGCCCCAGAAGAAATCGACGAGTTTCTTCTGGATCTTGGTGGCAAATACAGGGGGCGGGGCCAAAGTGACCAACCGGTACCACAGCATGGAGGCCACCAGTTGGTTTATGACCAACGCTCGGCCCCTGTAGGAAAGCACTCGGAGCAGTCCTGTCCAGCGCCCCAGCCGAGCGGTGACTTTCGCCTCCAACTCCTGCCAGTTTGCCGGCCAGGCTTCCTCAGCGGGGCTAAGGTGGACTCCCAGATAGAGGAGGTGCGTGGTGCTCCACGCAAAAGGTGTCATCTCCTCCGGCAGGGAGTCCACCCGCCACTGACCAACCAGGAGTCCGGAACATTTCTCCCAATTGATCCTCGCGGAGGACGCGGCAGAAAAGGTCTGCTGGCAGTCGCGCATCCTCCGCAAGTCAACGGGATCTGTGATTGCGAGGAGCACGTCGTCGGCGTAAGCCGAGAGGACGACCCGCATGGCCGGCTCCCGCAGAGCCAATCCCGTCAACCTCCTGCGAAGCAGGCACAGGAAGGGCTCCACGCAGATGGTATACAATTGGCCGGACATGGGGCACCCCTGACGCACTCCTCTCCCAAATCGAAGGGGCGCCGTCAAGGACCCGTTAACTTTGACTAGACACTCTGCGGCGGCGTATAAAAGTCGGACCCGGGCCACGAAATGTGGCCCGAGTCCGAAAGCGTGCAGAGTCCCGAAAAGGTAATCGTGATCCACCCTGTCGAACGCCTTCTCCTGATCGAGGGAGAGAAAGGCGACCGACTGACCAGTCCTCTGGGAAAGATGGATCAGGTCCCGGACCAGGTGGATGTTGTCCTGGATGGACCGGCCCGGGACCGTGTAGGACTGGTCGGGGTGGATCATGTGGGCCAGCACGGAGCCCAGGCGGGTAGACATAGCCCGGGCAAAGATCTTATAATCCGTGCTGAGGAGGGAGACCGGACGCCAGTTTTTAAGCAGGCGGAGATCGCCCCTCTTCGGCAGCAGGACGATGACCGCCCTGCGCCACGAGAGGGGCATCTCCCCGGTCGCCAGGCTTTCCCCCAGGACCCGCGCGTAATCGTCCCCCAGGACGTCCCAGAACGCCCTGAGGAACTCCGCGGTCAACCCATCCAGCCCTGGGGATTTGCCCCTCGAGAGCTGGTGGAGGGCGCCAGTCAGCTCCGCCAACGTGAGCGGAGCCTCTAATCCTTCGGCGCCCTCCGGGCTGACCTGCGGCAGGTCCTCCCACAAAACTCTGCGCGCATCCTCGCTGGACGGATCCGGAGAGAACAACGCACTGTAATACGTCCGGACCAGGAGGCCCATTCCCTCCGGATCCGTGATGGAGGATCCGTCGTCGGCCAGCAGCTCGACGAGCTGCTTACGGACCCCCCGCCATTTTTCCAGCGAGTAGAAGAAGGGTGAAGCGCGGTCCAAATCTTCCAGGATCTGGATCCGCGACCTCACGTACGCGCCTCGGGACCCTATGAGCTGCAGGTTCCTCAGCGCGCCCTTCTTCTCTTTGTATGCCTGCCACAGGGCCGGGTCCGCGACGGCATGACCGAGGCGGGATTCCAAGTCGAGCACCTCCCTCTCAAGGCGCCCGATCTCGGCTTCCCGCCTCTTGGTCGACCCCTTCGCGTACTCCTGACAGAAGACGCGGATGTGAGTCTTGCCCACATCCCACCATAGCCTCAAGGAGGGGAAGCCCCCCTGCTTCCTTCTCCAGTCGGCCCAGAATCGACAGAACGAGTCCCGAAATCGCACGTCCTCCAGCAGCCGGTTGTTAAAGTGCCAGTACGCGGACCCCGCCCGCGTGCGGAGCGGAGTGAACTCCGCCCACACCAGGCGGTGGTCCGAGCACGGCACCAGCCGCATGGAGGCCGCCGAAACGCGGGAGACATACGCCTGCGAAATGTAGAGGCGGTCGATTCGCGACCCCCCTCCTCCAGACCTCCACGTGAAGGCGCTGGAGTCGGGATGGAGATTCCGCCAGACGTCCACCAAGTTAAGGGAGCTGATCAGTCCCCTCAACTTCTCCACCGACGCTTGGCCGCGCTGGGGACCGGAGCGATCCCCCACCTCGAGGGTGCAGTTAAAATCCCCCCCGAGGATGATGCACTCGCCGCTATCGATGGAGCTCAAGAGAGCGGACACTTCTTCAAAGAAGCGCGCTTGCAAAGCGCCGGGCCTGGGCGCGTACACGTTCACAAAGTGGAGCGGCACGCTACCCAGGCGAACGGCGAGGTGGAGCAAGCGGCCCGGCACTAGCTCCTTGACCCCCAAGATCTCCGGCTGAAAAGTCGGGGCCAACAAGATAGCCACCCCACTAGAAATAGGGGTGAGGTGACTCATGTAGACCCCACCCTGCCACTCCAGGAGCCAGGTGGCTTCGTCTCCCAGAACGGTGTGGGTTTCCTGCAGAAAGCTCACCGCGTATCTCCCTTCCCTGAGGACTGAGAGATTGTGAAATCTGCGGTGAGCCCCTCTGCTGCCGTTGATGTTGAGGCTGGCTATGGTTATCTTCATGTCAAAGGTAATTAAAACCGTCACAAACACCTCACTGTGAGGAGGGAGTGGAAGTGCACCTGGCCCTCCACTCCCCCAGCAACCCATTGAGGAACACATTAAAACGGCGCCTCTCAACCAGTTTCACGTCCGCGCGCTTGCCCGCTATCTTAAGGGCGGCACGGACTGACTGTATGATCAGCGCCAGATTCGACCAACGGTCGAGGGCCAGCTGAACTTTATTGCGGCAACCTCTGCAAGCCGCGAGGAAATTCCGGAGTTCCGCCGTGGGGATGAGAGGAGATTCGGTGGGAGGCACGAGGGACTCCACCATCTCACTGGCGATGGAATCAAGATCATCCTCCGTGCCCCGCACCGAATCCCCATCCTCCTCCGGGTTGTCACCGCCAGCGGTCGACACATCCACCACACACTGTGGGGCGGACGTCCCGGCCGCGCCAGCTGGTCCCGCCTCCGTCACGATCCCACCCCCAGGATCGATGGCGGAGGAGTCCTCTCTGGGTTCTATTGTGAAACTGGAGCCTGTAGGCACCAGCGGTTCAGGACCCCCCTCCACCTCCATCCCCAGGCCAATGAGTGGTCCAGGGGAGACAGAAGTTCCGGACTCCGGGAAACCAGCCGGAGCCGAGACTGGAGGCGGCGAGAGGAGGCCATCTCCCGCTCCGCCAGCACCCACAGGCCCAGCAGATGGGGCAGCATTCTCAGTTATAACTGGGTCGGGTGTCTCTGGTTGGTGGTGGACTCCGGCTGGGAGGCCCGACCCTCTGGGGCCTCGCCCTCCCCTTCATTCAGGGCACCCGACCCAGTAGCAGTGGCGGAATGGGCGGTTTCCCCAGGCTCGCCCACCACAAGCAGGGCCCCACTTACTCCTTCAGGAGGGGCCTCAAGTACCGGGGCCATCCCCTCCCCTCCATCCTGAGGAATAGAGTGCTCCTGCCCGGAATTTGCAGCCTTGGTGGTGGTGGTAGGGGGAACCTGAGGACCAGAAACAGGAGGCAGCTCCCCTCCAACAGATGGGCCCTGCACCTCAGGGCCCTGTGTTATTTCTGTGGAGGGGTGCCTTCTCCTCTTTTTCGCACTTGGGCGCGGAGACTCAGAGACCTCCATGTCATCAGAGGCCTCCGCCTCCGCACCCTTTTTTCCTTTTTTAGTCACCCTGGGCCTGAGCCCAGCCCTGGGACAGGTGGATTCCATGGGAATGGGCTTGGGGCTGAGCTCAGGCTCGGGTTGAGTCAAAGTGTCCAGGGGACGCGCCTCACGATGTTTCTTTTTTCCCCGCGTCTTCCTTCCGCTCGGACGGACGCTCCCCTCCCCGCCAGAGGCTGTGAAAACCACAGCCTCCGGAACCGACTGAGCGGTGTCTGTTGGATCTGCGGGGGGAGTGGGAGGAGGTGCTGTGGAACCACTCTGGGCCGCCGAGGTGGAGCTGGCGGCCGGGAGGTTGGGGCAGTTCTTACGAACATGCCCCACCCCCTTGCAGACGTGGCACCGCGCCCCATCCGAGGTCCAGAAGACGCGGTAGGCCGTCCCCTGGAACTCCACATAAAATTGGCCCTCCGTGTCCTCCTCCCGCGCCAGCTGCATAAATAACTGGCGGCGGAAGGAGTAGACATGTTGGAGGCTGTGCTCCCGAAGACCAAGCCGGACTGGGGTGATCCCCGACCTCACCTCCCCCAGATGGTGCAGGTGGGGGAGGAGGAGCTCACTGGGAATGAAGGATGGGACGTTGGACAACATTATCCGATGCGCAGTGGCCCCCAGAGGGTCCACTGGCAGGAAGGTCCCCCCCACAGTGAGCCCTTTACTCAGGGCCAGGGACACCGCCCGCTCGGTCTTCAAAAAGAACACAGCCTTCCCATACATCTTTGAGGCCGCAACAATGGCCGAGGGGCCGACAACCACGGCCATTGCCTTAACGCAGGCCTCAATAGACATGTTGGGGTGGGGATAGCTCTTCACCCCATGGCTGCATGTCAATAATTTAAAGGGTGACGGGGCCACGTGGGCAGCCACAGAAGCTGCAGCTGCGTAGGTAGTAGAGGGCCCCGCCACCGGTGATGAAGGGCTTGCCATGGGTCCAAGAGCTAAACCCACCCCAAATTGTGGACTTGCACACTAAATAACAGATTCACAGAAAAATTTGAAAAGACAAACAAACAAACAACAGGTTAGTGGAGAGGCTGAGGTAAGAGAGGAGAGGCAAAGGCAGGCTGGAAGGGATGACTTGCTTTCTGGAGGTGGTGCTCACAGTACACTTAAAACAAACAGTCTTTGAAGTTGGTCTTCCGGTCTTCTGGTTGGGGGGGGGAGTGGTCTTCACCTGGGTCAGCTGAAGCTGCCCAGGCACTATCTATCCCCTTCTGTCTGTTTCGCCAGGCAGCTTCTGCTGACCCAGGCTGGGCAATTAGGGTGGGGAGGGAGCTTCCTTGTGTATTCAGTGCAATTGCACAGCTCCCTGCAGAATTGTGCAGCCCCCACCCCTTATTGTTCCGGCCTCTTCCACCTCCCACAACAGTCCAAATGAAATAAAAGTCTGGTGCTCAAAATACAGCCTTATTGCCAAAGTCTTTCCTCCTCTGCAGCAAAGATGTTCAAAGTTTTGCAGTCTGTCCTCAGCTCTCCCTCTCCAGCAGCACCTCCAACAACTGACTGACTGCAGCACTGTCAACTGCACCTCATTGATGCACACTGGAGTCCCAATTAGGAAGCAGCCAACCCCAGTTTTTTTTAATTTTTTTTTTCTAACCCCCGTACTGTACCTGTCCTGGGAGTGTTTGATGGGGACAATGTAGAGGGAGCTTTACTCTGTATCTAATTCCGTTTTTTTTTCAATTTTTCACATCGAGGGGGCCTTTATTCCTCAGGCCAGCCAACCCCAGTGCTGCACCTGTCCTGGGAGTGTTTGATGGAAACAGTGTAGAGGGAGCTTTATCTGTTATATCAAATTAGGGGTAGCACAGTGGCCTAGTGGTTAGCACCACAGCCTCATAGCTCCAGTAAGGCAGGTTCAGTTCTGGGTACTGCCTGTGCAGAGTTTGCAAGTTTTCCCTGTGACTGCATGGGTTTCTGCCAGGTGCTCTGGTTTCCTCCCACAGATTTGCTGTTTGAGAGGTAAATTGACCATTGTAAATTGCTCCTAGTGTAGGGAGGTGGTGGGAGTGTAGGATTAGTGTAAATGGGTGGTTGTTGGTCAGCATCAACTCAGTGGGCCAAAGGGCCTGTTTCAGTGCTGTATCTCTACAAATAAAAAAAAAACCCATTTTTTTTTTTTTCTGTCCTGGGAGTATTTGATGGGGACAGTGTAGAGGGAGATTTACTCTGTATTTAACCTGTGCTGTACCTGTCCTAGGAGTATTTGATGGGACAGTGTAGAGGGAGATTTACTCTGTATTTAACCTGTGCTGTACCTGTCCTAGGAGTATTTGATGGGACAGTGTAGAGGGAGCTTTACTCTGTATTTAACCCGTTTTTTTTTTTTTACAGTGTAGAGGGAGCTTTACTCTGTATCTCACCCCCGTTTTTTTTTTCTTTTTTACAAGGTGACCTTTATACCCCAGGCCCCTTTTATATTTTTTCACATCGAGGGGGCCTTTATCCCTCAGGCCCCCTTTATGTACATATTTACAGTTTTAAAATAACTTTATTAAAACGGATAAATAAACAAAAAACTCAAATTAAAATGCCATTCTCGGCGTCGACGATGCACTCCAGTCCCTGCGGTGCCCACCGGTCGCGGAAGGCCTCAAGCGTACCGGCGGACACCGCATGCTCCTTTTCCAGGGACACCCGGGCGCGAACGTAACCGCGGAAGAGGGGCAGGCAATCGGGGAGGACGGACCCCCCGACGGCCCGCAACCTGGACCTGTGAATTGCCACCTTGGCCAGGCCCAGGAGCAGACCGACGAGGAGATCCTCCTCCCGGCCCAAGCCCCTCCGCACCGGGTGCCCAAAGATCAGGAGCGTGGGACTGAAGTGCAGCCAGAATTTGAGGAGCAGCCCCTTCAGATACTCAAATAGGGGCTGCACCCTCGCACACTCCGTATAAATGTGGAACACGGACTCGTCCAGGCCGCAGAAAGTACAGCTGGCCTGGGAGTCCGTGAACCTACTTAAAAGCCTATTGCACGGGACTGCTCTGTGCAGCACCCTCCACCCCAGGTCCCCGATGTAAAGGGGGAAGACTCCCGCGTAGAGAGACCTCCATCGGGGTTTCCCCTCGCCGCCAGATGGCAACGCGGACCGCCAAGGCGTGTCCGGCCGGCTGACGAGGGCGAGGAAGTGGAAAGTGTGCAGGAGCAGCCCGTACAGGAAACCCCTCCGCGCCGATTGGAATGGCACGGAGGGCATTCCCGAGAGGCGGCTCGGGTTGTGCGGGACCGGCTCCCGAGGAGGGTTTCGGGGCCTGGGTCCGATGAGCAGTTCCGGCCCAGCGGGGGTCAGCTCGGCCGGGATCGCTCCGCACTCCCGAGCCCCCACGCCACCCGCAGTGAGGGGCGTCCCGGGGGTTTCGGCTACTCCTCTGCCCGCCGGACCGTCCCCGGAGTCGGCCGCCCGGACAGCCGAGGCGCTCTCCTCCGCCGGCGGGGGAGCGCCCTGACTGGAGGCGACCATGTTCCAGACTCGGAAAAGATCCCGGTAAAAGACAGGCAACTCCCTCAGAGAGGCGCGGCTAACGGACTCCACCGGGAGCTGCGTGTCGTCTTGAAGGCAGTGACACTGGCGGAAAAAATACGTCGCCAGCGCACACCATCTGGGAGGACGCTCGACGTACAGGTATCTCTGCAGGGTCCGAAGGCGGAGAGTCGCAGCCTGGGTGCGGACGCACACCAGCGACTGACCGCCCTCCTCGATCGGGAGACTCAGGACCGCGGCAGAGACCCAGTGTTTCCTCTTGCCCCAGAAGAAATCGACGAGTTTCTTCTGGATCTTGGTGGCAAATACAGGGGGCGGGGCCAAAGTGACCAACCGGTACCACAGCATGGAGGCCACCAGTTGGTTTATGACCAACGCTCGGCCCCTGTAGGAAAGCACTCGGAGCAGTCCTGTCCAGCGCCCCAGCCGAGCGGTGACTTTCGCCTCCAACTCCTGCCAGTTTGCCGGCCAGGCTTCCTCAGCGGGGCTAAGGTGGACTCCCAGATAGAGGAGGTGCGTGGTGCTCCACGCAAAAGGTGTCATCTCCTCCGGCAGGGAGTCCACCCGCCACTGACCAACCAGGAGTCCGGAACATTTCTCCCAATTGATCCTCGCGGAGGACGCGGCAGAAAAGGTCTGCTGGCAGTCGCGCATCCTCCGCAAGTCAACGGGATCTGTGATTGCGAGGAGCACGTCGTCGGCGTAAGCCGAGAGGACGACCCGCATGGCCGGCTCGCGCAGAGCCAATCCCGTCAACCTCCTGCGAAGCAGGCACAGGAAGGGCTCCACGCAGATGGTATACAATTGGCCGGACATGGGGCACCCCTGACGCACTCCTCTCCCAAATCGAAGGGGCGCCGTCAAGGACCCGTTAACTTTGACTAGACACTCTGCGGCGGCGTATAAAAGTCGGACCCGGGCCACGAAATGCGGCCCGAGTCCGAAAGCGCGCAGAGTCCCGAAAAGGTAATCGTGATCCACCCTGTCGAACGCCTTCTCCTGATCGAGGGAGAGAAAGGCGACCGACTGACCAGTCCTCTGGGAAAGATGGATCAGGTCCCGGACCAGGTGGATGTTGTCCTGGATGGACCGGCCCGGGACCGTGTAGGACTGGTCGGGGTGGATCATGTGGGCCAGCACGGAGCCCAGGCGGGTAGACATAGCCCGGGCAAAGATCTTATAATCCGTGCTGAGGAGGGAGACCGGACGCCAGTTTTTAAGCAGGCGGAGATCGCCCCTCTTCGGCAGCAGGACGATGACCGCCCTGCGCCACGAGAGGGGCATCTCCCCGGTCGCCAGGCTTTCCCCCAGGACCCGCGCGTAATCGTCCCCCAGGACGTCCCAGAACGCCCTGAGGAACTCCACGGTCAACCCATCCAGCCCTGGGGATTTGCCCCTCGAGAGCTGGTGGAGGGCGCCAGTCAGCTCCGCCAACGTGAGCGGAGCCTCCAATCCTTCGGCGCCCTCCGGGCTGACCTGCGGCAGGTCCTCCCACAAAACTCTGCGCGCATCCTCGCTGGACGGATCCGGAGAGAACAACGCACTGTAATACGTCCGGACCAGGAGGCCCATTCCCTCCGGATCCGTGATGGAGGATCCGTCGTCGGCCAGCAGCTCAACGAGCTGCTTACGGACCCCCCGCCATTTTTCCAGCGAGTAGAAGAAGGGTGAGGCGCGGTCCAAATCTTCCAGGATCTGGATCCGCGACCTCACGTACGCGCCTCGGGACCCTATGAGCTGCAGGTTCCTCAGCGCGCCCTTCTTCTCTTTGTACGCCTGCCACAGGGCCGGGTCCGCGACGGCATGACCGAGGCGGGATTCCAAGTCGAGCACCTCCCTCTCAAGGCACCCGACCTCGGCTTCCCGCCTCTTGGTCGACCCCTTCGCGTACTCCTGACAGAAGACGCGGATGTGAGTCTTGCCCACATCCCACCATAGCCTCAAGGAGGGGAAGCCCCCCTGCTTCCTTCTCCAGTCGGCCCAGAATCGACAGAACGAGTCCCGAAATCGCACGTCCTCCAGCAGCCGGTTGTTAAAGTGCCAGTACGCGGACCCCGCCCGCGTGCGGAGCGGAGTGAACTCCGCCCACACCAGGCGGTGGTCCGAGCACGGCACCAGCCGCATGGAGGCCGCCGAGACACGGGAGACGTACGCCTGCGAAATGTAGAGGCGGTCGATTCGCGACCCCCCTCCTCCAGACCTCCACGTGAAGGCGCTGGAGTCGGGATGGAGATTCCGCCAGACGTCCACCAAGTTAAGGGAGCTGATCAGTCCCCTCAACTTCTCCACCGACGCTTGGCCGCGCTGGGGACCGGAGCGATCCCCCACCTCGAGGGTGCAGTTAAAATCCCCCCCGAGGATGATGCACTCGCCGCTATCGATGGAGCTCAAGAGAGCGGACACTTCTTCAAAGAAGCGCGCTTGCAAAGCGCCGGGCCTGGGCGCGTACACGTTCACAAAGTGGAGCGGCACGCTACCCAGGCGAACGGCGAGGTGGAGCAAGCGGCCCGGCACTAGCTCCTTGACCCCCAAGATCTCCGGCTGAAAAGTCGGGGCCAACAAGATAGCCACCCCACTAGAAATAGGGGTGAGGTGACTCATGTAGACCCCACCCTGCCACTCCAGGAGCCAGGTGGCTTCGTCTCCCGGAACGGTGTGGGTTTCCTGCAGAAAGCTCACCGCGTATCTCCCTTCCCTAAGGACTGAGAGATTGTGAAATCTGCGGTGAGCCCCTCTGCTGCCGTTGATGTTGAGGCTGGCTATGGTTATCTTCATGTCAAAGGTACGTAAAACCCGTCACCAACAGCTCACTGTGAGGAGGGAGTGGAAGTGCACCTGGCCCTCCACTCCCCCAGCAACCCATTGAGGAACACATTAAAACGGCGCCTCTCAACCAGTTTCACATCCGCGCGCTTGCCCGCTATCTTAAGGGCGGCACGGACGGACTGGATGATCAGCGCCAGATTCGACCAACGGTCGAGGGCCAGCTGAACTTTATTGCGGCAACCTCTGCAAGCCGCGAGGAAATCCCGGAGTTCCGCCGTGGGGATGAGAGGAGATTCGGTGGGAGGCACGAGGGACTCCACCACCTCACTGGCGATGGAATCAAGATCATCCTCCGTGCCCCGCACCGAATCCCCATCCTCCTCCGGGTCGTCACCGCCAGCGGCCGACACATCCACCACACACTGTGGGGCGGACGTCCCGGCCGCGCCAGCTGGTCCCGCCTCCGTCACGATCCCACCCCCAGGATCGATGGCGGAGGAGTCCTCTCTGGGTTCTATTGTGAAACTGGAGCCTGTGGGCGCCAGCGGTTCAGGACCCCCCTCCACCTCCATCCCCAAGCCAATGACTGGTCCAGGGGAGACAGAAGTTCCGGACTCCGGGTAACCAGCCGGAGCCGAGACTGGAGGCGGCGAGAGGAGGCCATCTCCCGCTCCGCCAGCACCCACAGGCCCAGCAGATGGGGCGGCATTCTCAGTTATAACTGGGTCGGGTGTCTCCTGGTTGGTGGTGGACTCCGGCTGGGAGGCCCGACCCTCTGGGGCCTCGCCCTCCCCTTCATTCAGGACACCCGACCCAGTAGCAGTGGCGGAATGGGCGGTTTCCCCAGGCTCCCCCACCACAAGCAGGGCCCCACTTACTCCTTTAGGAGGGGCCTCACGTACCGGGGCCATCCCCTCCCCTCCATCCTGAGGAATAGAGTGCTCCTGCCCGGACTTTGCAGCCTTGGTGGTGGTGGTAGGGGGAACCTGAGGACCAGAAACAGGAGGCAGCTCCCCTCCAACAGATGGGCCCTGCACCTCAGGGCCCTGTGTTATTTCTGTGGAGGGGTGCCTTCTCCTCTTTTTCGCACTTGGGCGCGGAGACTCAGAGACCTCCATGTCATCAGAGGCCTCCGCCTCCGCACCCTTTTTTCCTTTTTTAGTCACCCTGGGCCTGAGCCCAGCCCTGGGACAGGTGGATTCCATGGGAATGGGCTTGGGGCTGAGCTCAGGCTCGGGTTGAGTCAAAGTGTCCAGGGGACGCGCCTCACGATGTTTCTTTTTTCCCCGCGTCTTCCTTCCGCTCGGACGGACGCTCCCCTCCCCGCCAGAGGCTGTGAAAACCACAGCCTCCGGAACCGACTGAGCGGTGTCTGTTGGATCTGCGGGGGGAGTGGGAGGAGGTGCTGTGGAACCACTCTGGGCCGCCGAGGTGGAGCTGGCGGCCGGGAGGTTGGGGCAGTTCTTACGAACATGCCCCACCCCCTTGCAGACGTGGCACCGCGCCCCATCCGAGGTCCAGAAGACGCGGTAGGCCGTCCCCTGGAACTCCACATAAAATTGGCCCTCCGTGTCCTCCTCCCGCGCCAGCTGCATAAATAACTGGCGGCGGAAGGAGTAGACATGTTGGAGGCTGTGCTCCCGAAGACCAAGCCGGACTGGGGTGATCCCCGACCTCACCTCCCCCAGATGGTGCAGGTGGGGGAGGAGGAGCTCACTGGGAATGAAGGATGGGACGTTGGACAACATTATCCGATGCGCAGTGGCCCCCAGAGGGTCCACTGGCAGGAAGGTCCCCCCCACAGTGAGCCCTTTACTCAGGGCCAGGGACACCGCCCGCTCGGTCTTCAAAAAGAACACAGCCTTCCCATACATCTTTGAGGCCGCAACAATGGCCGAGGGGCCGACAACCACGGCCATTGCCTTAACGCAGGCCTCAATAGACATGTTGGGGTGGGGATAGCTCTTCACCCCATGGCTGCATGTCAATAATTTAAAGGGTGACGGGGCCACGTGGGCAGCCACAGAAGCTGCAGCTGCGTAGGTAGTAGAGGGCCCCGCCACCGGTGATGAAGGGCTTGCCATGGGTCCAAGAGCTAAACCCACCCCAAATTGTGGACTTGCACACTAAATAACAGATTCACAGAAAAATTTGAAAAGACAAACAAACAAACAACAGGTTAGTGGAGAGGCTGAGGTAAGAGAGGAGAGGCAAAGGCAGGCTGGAAGGGATGACTTGCTTTCTGGAGGTGGTGCTCACAGTACACTTAAAACAAACAGTCTTTGAAGTTGGTCTTCCGGTCTTCTGGTTGGGGGGGGGAGTGGTCTTCACCTGGGTCAGCTGAAGCTGCCCAGGCACTATCTATCCCCTTCTGTCTGTTTCGCCAGGCAGCTTCTGCTGACCCAGGCTGGGCAATTAGGGTGGGGAGGGAGCTTCCTTGTGTATTCAGTGCAATTGCACAGCTCCCTGCAGAATTGTGCAGCCCCCACCCCTTATTGTTCCGGCCTCTTCCACCTCCCACAACAGTCCAAATGAAATAAAAGTCTGGTGCTCAAAATACAGCCTTATTGCCAAAGTCTTTCCTCCTCTGCAGCAAAGATGTTCAAAGTTTTGCAGTCTGTCCTCAGCTCTCCCTCTCCAGCAGCACCTCCAACAACTGACTGACTGCAGCACTGTCAACTGCACCTCATTGATGCACACTGGAGTCCCAATTAGGAAGCAGCCAACCCCAGTTTTTTTTAATTTTTTTTTTCTAACCCCCGTACTGTACCTGTCCTGGGAGTGTTTGATGGGGACAATGTAGAGGGAGCTTTACTCTGTATCTAATTCCGTTTTTTTTTCAATTTTTCACATCGAGGGGGCCTTTATTCCTCAGGCCAGCCAACCCCAGTGCTGCACCTGTCCTGGGAGTGTTTGATGGAAACAGTGTAGAGGGAGCTTTATCTGTTATATCAAATTAGGGGTAGCACAGTGGCCTAGTGGTTAGCACCACAGCCTCATAGCTCCAGTAAGGCAGGTTCAGTTCTGGGTACTGCCTGTGCAGAGTTTGCAAGTTTTCCCTGTGACTGCATGGGTTTCTGCCAGGTGCTCTGGTTTCCTCCCACAGATTTGCTGTTTGAGAGGTAAATTGACCATTGTAAATTGCTCCTAGTGTAGGGAGGTGGTGGGAGTGTAGGATTAGTGTAAATGGGTGGTTGTTGGTCAGCATCAACTCAGTGGGCCAAAGGGCCTGTTTCAGTGCTGTATCTCTACAAATAAAAAAAAAACCCATGCTGTACATGTCCTGGGAGTGTTTGATGGAGACAGTGTAGAGGGAGCTTTACTCTGCATCTAACTCCATTCTGTACCTGTCCTGGGAGTGTTTGATGGAGACAGTGTAGAGGGAGCTTTACTCTGTATCTAACTCCTTTTTTTTTCACGTCGAGGGGGTAAAGCCTACTGCACCTGGTATTCCCAGGCAGTCTCCCACCCAAGTACTAACCCAGCCTGAATCTGCTTAGCTTCCAAGATCAGACGAGATCGGGCATTTTCAGACAAGTATGGCCGGAGGCTGTATCTAACTCCATGCTGTACCTGTCCTGGGAGTGTTTGATAGGATAATGTAGAGTGAACGTTATTTTATATAACTCTCGCTGTACTGCTTTGGGTGTGTTTGCTGCTTGCACTGGAAAGCATTACATTTCCTCACACCATTGCCTTAATGGGAAGAATTTTTTTAAAAGTAAGCATTATATCACTGAACTGATCGTGACTGTAATGGAAAGGAGGTGAGAAAAATGTCACTTTACTGCAAGGAACATCTCACTTTACTGTGAGAAAGATCAGTGTGCCTTTTATTGCCAACAGTTGACTCATTTTACTTCTTGCTCTCGAAATCTCACATCTCTCCTGTGAGCAGCGCTGACTTCAGTCTGACAGTCAATACTTGCTGGGGATGCTGAGAAGATCGTGTTCTGTCAGCAGTACAAGTATTGCAGACAGAGAAGGAGACGGTTTAATTGCTAGTATAGTGATTATTCTCCGAGGTGAATGCAGATTTACTTACTTTCTTTTGATGTGGAAGTTGTACAGGAACTCAGTGAGAAAGCTAAACCTGGGATCCCACGTGACTTTTGCTGGTGTGTATTTACTCTCCAGCAGTAGCAGTGTAATTTTAATGTAGTGTGTGTGATATGCATATAAATATCACATGTTGTAAATATTTTATTTGTATTCTTTAAAATACATTGCAGTGTATGCTTTCAGTTGCTGTTCTGTAAACTGCACCTGAGGATGAATTACAGGTAACTCACAGTGCCTTATACCACCAGAACAGAAAATGCTGGAAATGCACATTGACATGTATATGGTGCCTTTAATATGGAGAATCGCCCTAGGGTACATCATAGAGGAGAATAGGTACAGGCATCCTGTCTTTTTGTCAGCCGTGTCTCAGTGGGTAACAAAGGTTGGAGGACCGTGAAACCCCTCTTTGAGTCTCCAGTTCACTGTGGGAGGCGATCAAGGAGAACATCAAGAGGTTCTTTATCTTCAAAGGTGTTCAGAGGGCGAGAGAGAGACAGAGAGAAATGTCCCGACTCCAGAAAAGTATGCAAAATCTGCTCTGGCAGCAGACGATGGGGGTCGAGGTCAAGGAGGACCCCCATGAGGTGAAGAGCCAGCAGGCCTCGCTCTTTGCCACGGAGGCCTCCAAGATCATCTTCTGGTCCAGAGTCCGTTCCATTGAGCAGGATGAGACGTGCTCGCGTTACTTCTTCCAAAAAGTATACAGAGAACTCTGTTATCAGCAGCCTGAAGGAAGATGGCTCGGTAATGTCTTCGCAGTCCGACACCCTAAGGATCAGCAAATCCTTTTATGCTGGGCTGTATGACGCCAAGTGCGCAGACAGCAGAGCCTCCCAGTCCTTCCTGTCACCTATCACAGAGGTCTTAGATGGCAGCACAAGGGAGAGACTGGACAAGCAGCTAACTCTGGACGAGCTGACAAAGGCCGTCAAGTCCTTCGAGACGAGTAAAGCTCCCGGAAGTGATGATTTACCGGTTGAGTTGTATTCGGCCCTGTGGGACTGGGTCGGCCCGGACCTGCTGGAAATATACAAGAGTATGCTCCTAGCCGGCAGCATGTCAGAATCCATGAGGAAAGGCATCATCACCCTCATCTCAAGCGGAAGGGGGAGAGGGCAGAAATCAGAAATTGGCGGCCCATCTCACTGCTTCATGCTGACTACAAGATTCTGTCAAAAGTCATAGCCAGTCGAGTCAAGTCTGCTCTGGAGTTGGTGATCCACCCTGATCAGACCTGTACTGTACCCGGCAGGAAGATCTCTGATAGTCTCCTGCTACTCAGGGATACGATCGCCTATGTACGGGACAGGAGGGTGGACATCTGCCTCATCAGCGTGGACCAGGAGAAGGCATTTGACAGGATATCGCACACCTACATGATGGGCGTGCTTTCCAAAATGGGGTTTGGGGAGGGAATCTGCAATTGGATCCAACTGCTCTACACAAACATCAGTAGCGCAGTCTCAATCAATGGGTGGGAATCAGAAAGTTTCCCAATCCAATCTGGAGTCAGACAGGGCTGTCCTCTCTCCCCTGTCTTGTTTGTTTGCTGTATTGAACCCTTTGCTGAGTCTATTAGGAAGGATGTGAGCATAAGAGGGTTGACAATCCCAGGCAGTGGAGACACTCAGGTTAAAACCTCCCTGTACATGGCTAACGTCGCCGTCTTCTGCTCAGACCTGCTGTCTGTGCGCAGACTGATGAACATCTGCGACCAGTTCGAACTGGCCTCGGGAGCCAAAGTTAATCACAACAAGAGCAAAGCCATGTTCTTTGGGAACTGGGCTGACCGATCCTTTGTCCCCTTCACTGTCAGGTCAGATTACCTGAAGGTGCTGGGGATATGGTTCAGAAGGGCCGGGGCGTGCACCAAAACCTGGGATGAGCGAGTAGCCAAGGTACAACACAAGCTGAGCATGTGGGAGCAGCGATCTCTCTCCATTATCGGTAAGAACTTGGTCATCAGGTGTGAGGCGCTCACATTGTTGCTGTTCGTGGCGCAGGTCTGGCCCATACCCCGCTCCTGCGCCGTGGCAGTCACCCGAGCCATTTTCCGCTTCATCTAGAGATCCAAAATGGACCGGGTCCGGAGGGACACGATGTTCAAACCTCTGTATAAGGGTGGGAAAAATGTACCCAACATTGCCCTCATCCTGATGACTACCTTCGTGTGCAGCTGCATCAAGCTGTGGGTAGACCTCCAGTACGCAAACTCCAAATGTCACTATGTGCTGAGGTTCTATCTGTCCCCAGTGTAGTGAAGGATGGGGCTGGTCACATTGCCGAGGAACGCTCCATCCTGTTGGACTGTGCCGTACCACCTATCCTTCATGGAACAGTTTCTGCCGAAAAACACCTTTGACCACCAATCCATCAGGCAGTGGTCTGCACAGAATGTCTTCAAGGCCCTACGGGAAAAGGAGATGGTGGATCCTGTCGGATGGTTCCCTGAGCAGACTGCCAAAATCATTTGGCAGAATGCCTCATCACCAGAACTTTCAAACAAGCACCAAGACGTAGCTTGGCTGGTGGTGAGAAGAGCCCTCCCCGTCCGATCCTTCCTGCATGCCCGAAATCTCACCCCCTCTGCACAATGCCCTCGAGGTGGCTGTGGTAGGGAAGAGACGGTTGCCCACCTTCTTCTGGAATGTGTCTTTGCAAAGCAGGTGTGGAAAGAGATGCAGTGGTTTTTATCGAGGTTCATCCCAAGCAGCTCTGTAACACAGGAGTCTGTGCTCTAAAGAATGTTCCCAGGGACGCACACCGAGATAAACATCAACTGCTGCTGGAGGACTATCAATTCGGTGAAAGACTCCCTTTGGTCTGCCCGAATCTTGCTGGTCTTCCAGCGCAAAGAGTTGTCCACAACAGAATGTTGCAGACTGGCACATTCCAAGGTCCAGGACTACGTGCTGAGGGACGCACTAAAGCTTGGGGCAACCGCAGCAAAGGCTCAATGGGGAAAGACCACAGTGTAAGGTCCCCCCACCAAACTGAACTGAGGGGCCGGATCCATGGGAAACCCCTTGAACTGTATCCAGAAAATCTTTGTTTGCTGTAAAATGTATATGGCATGAGAAATGAAATGGAAGGGTTGTGAGGCAATTCACTGCTGTACTGAAGGAAACTGCCCTGCTTTGCACTGTTTGTATTTTTTTGACTTGGTGCTGTTTGGAACTGTTTGGTAATGTATTTTTTTACAGATTTTTATGAATAAAGTATATTTTAGAAATAAAAAAAAGTGTCTCAGTGGGTAACCCCTAAGCCAGAAGTTCCTCGGTTGAAGTCGAACTCCAGTGATCTGAGCACATAATCCAGGCTGACACTCCAATGCAGTACTGAGGAGTGCTGCACTGTCAGAGGTGCCATCTTTCAGATAAGACATTAAACTGAGGCCCTATCTTCCCTTGCAGGTGGACATTAAAAAACCCCACAGCACTATTTCAAAGAGAAGCAGTGGAGTTCTTCCCGGTGTCCTGGCCAATATTTATCCCTCCATCAATATGACTAAACAACAGATTGTCTCATTGCTGTTTGGGGGACCTTGATGTGCATAAATTGGTTTCCATGTTTCCTGCATTAGCATAGTGACTACACTTTCAAATGTACTTCAATGTCTGTAAGGTTCTTTGGATCTTTTGTTGTGAAAGGCACTATAGTAATGCAAGTCTTCCTTTTTTTGTGGGAAGATTAGGAGTGGCAGCCAAAATCTTGGTTGCATTCTCGGGTTCTTTTTAAAGGGGTTAAGAGTCAACAATTGGAGTGATTTCACGAGGGAGTTCAGGAGAAGGAGCCTGAAATTGCTGAATGCTCTACAGCCGATTGCTGTTGGATGGAAGATACACAGGATACCAGAGTCAGGAGGCAGAGAAGAGAATACAATTGTGAAGACGGTTGCAGAGAAGGTGCAGCCAATATGTAGGTGAGGGCAAGGATTTTGAATTCAACCCGCTAGGAATGGGGAGTCAGTGTAGGTCAGCAACATGGAAGGGATTGATGGACAAAGAAGAACAAAGAAAATTACAGCACAGGAACAGGCCCTTGGGCCCTCCAAGCCTGCGCCGATCCAGATCCTCTAACTAAACCTGTCACCTATTTTCTAAGGGTCTGTATCTCTTTGCTTCCTGCCCATTCATGTATCTGTCTCGATACATCTTAAAAGACGCTATCGTGCCCGCGTCTACCACCTCCGCTGGCCAAGCGTTCCAGGCACCCACCACCGTCTGCGTAAAGAACTTTCCACGCATATCCCCCCTAAACTTTTCCCCTCTCACTTTGAACTCGTGACCCCTAGTAATTGAATCCCCCACTCTGGGAAAAAGCTTGCTATCCACCCTGTCTATACCTCTCATGATTTTGTACACCTCAATCAGGTCCCCCCTCAACCTCTGTCTTTCGAATGAAAATAATCCTAATCTACTCAACCTCTCTTCATAGCTAGCGCCCTCCATACCAGGCAACATCCTGGTGAACCTCCTCTGCACCCTCTCCAAAGCATCCACATCCTTTTGGTAATGTGGCGACCAGAACTGCACGCAGTATTCCAAATGTGGCCGAACCAAAGTCTTATACAACTGTAACATGACCTGCCAACTCTTATACTCAGTACCCCGTCCGATGAAGGAAAGCATGCCGTATGCCTTCTTGACCACTCTATTGACCTACGTTGCCACCTTCAGGGAACAATGGACCTGAACACCCAAATCTCTCTGGACATCAATTTTCCCCAGGACTTTTCCATTTACTGTATAGTTCACTCTTGAATTGGATCTTCCAAAATGCATCACCTCGCATTTGCCCGGATTGAACTCCATCTGCCATTTCTCTACCCAACTCTCCAATCTATCTATTCTGCTGTATTCTGTGACAGTCCCCTTCACTATCTGCTACTCCACCAATCTTAGTGTCGTCTCCAAACTTGCTAATCAGACCACCTATACTTTCCTCCAAATCATTTATGTATATCACAAACAACAGTGGTCCCAGCACGGATCCCTGTGGAACACCACTGGTCACATGTCTCCATTTTGAGAAACTCCCTTCCACTGCTACTCTCTGTCTCCTGTTGCCCAGCCAGTTCTTTATCCATCTAGCTAGTACACCCTGGACCCCATGCGACTTCACTTTCTCCATCAGCCTACCATGGGGAACCTTATCAAACGCTTTACTGAAGTCCATGTGTATGACATCTACAGCCCTTCCCTCATCAATCAACTTTGTCACTTACTCAAAGAATTCTATTAAGTTGGTAAGACATGACCTTCCCTGCACAAAACCATGTTGCCTATCACTGATAAGCCCATTTTCTTCCAAATGGAAATAGATCCTATCCCTCAGTATCTTCTCCAGCAGCTTCCCTACCACTGACGTCAGGCTCACCGGTCTATAATTAGCTGGATTATCCCTGCTACCCTTCTTAAACAAGGGGACAACATGAGCAATTCTCCAGTCCTCCGGGACCTCACCCGTGTTTAAGGATGCTGCAAAGATATCTGTTAAGGCCCCAGCTATTTCCTCTCTCGCTTCCCACAGAAACCTGGGATAGATCCCATCCGGACCTGGGGACTTGTCCACCTTAATGCCTTTTAGAATACCCAACACTTCCTCCCTCCTTATGCCGACTTGACCGAGAGTAATCAAACATCTATCCCTAACCTCAACATCCGTCATGTCCCTCTCCTCGGTGAATACCGATGCAAAGTACTCGTTTAGAATCTCACCCATTTTCTCTGACTCCATGCATAATTTTCCTCCTTTGTCCTTGAGTGGGCCAATCCTTTCTCTAGTTACCCTCTTGCTCCTTATATATGAATAAAAGGCTTTGGGATTTTCCTTAACCCTGTTTGCTAAAGATATTTCATGACCCCTTTTAGCCCTCTTAATTCCTCGTTTCAGATTGGTCCTACATTCCCGATATTCTTCCAAAGCTTCGTCTTTCTTCAGCCGCCTAGACCTTATGTGTACTTCCTCTTAGCTAGTTTCACAATTTCACCTGTCATCCACGGTTCCCTAATCTTGCCATTTCTAGGGCGGCACAGTGGCGCAGTGGTTAGCACCGCAGCCTCACAGCTCCAGGGACCTGGGTTCGATTCCGGGTACTGCCTGTGTGGAGTTTGCAAGTTCTCCCTGTGTCTGCGTGGGTTTTCTCCGGGTGCTCCGGTTTCCTCCCACAAGCCAAAAGACTTGCAGGTTGATAGGTAAATTGGCCATTATAAATTGTCACTAGTATAGGTAGGTGGTAGGGAAATATAGACACAGGTGGGGATGTTTGGTAGGAATATAGGATTAGTATAGATGGGTGGTATAGATGGGTGGTTGATGTTCGGCACAGACTCGGTGGGCCGAAGGGCCTGTTTCAGTGCTGTATCTCTAATCTAATCTAATCTATCCCTCATTTTCACAGGAACATGTCTCTCCTGCACGCTAATCAACCTCTCTTTAAAAGCCTCCCACATATCACATGTGGATTTATCTTCAAACAGCTGCTCCCAATCTACATTCCCCAGCTCCTGCCGAATTTTGGTATAGTTTGCCTTCTCCCAATTTAGCACTCTTCCTTTAGGACCACTCTCGTCTTTGTCCATGAGTATTCTAAAACTTACGGAATTGTGATCACTATTCCCAAAGTCGTCCCCTACTGAAACTTCAAACACCTGGCCGGGCTCATTCCCCAACACCAGGTCTAGTATGGCCCCTTCCCGAGTTGGACTATTTACATACTGCTCTAGAAAACCCTCCTGGATGCTCCTTATAAATTCTGCTCCATCTGGACCTCTAACACTAAGTGAATCCCAGTCAATGTTGGGAAAATTAAAATCTCCTATCACCACCACCCTGTTGCTCCTACATCTTTCCATAATCTGTTTACATATTTGTACCTCTATCTCACGCTCGCTGTTGGGAGGCCTGTAGTACAGCCCCAACATTGTTACCGCACCCTTCCTATTTCTGAGTTCTGCCCATATTGCCTCACTGCTCGAGTCCTCCATCGTGCCCTCCTTCAACACAGCTGTGATATTCTCTTTGACCAGTAATGCAACTCCTCCACCCCTTTTACCTCCCTCTCTATCCCGCCTGAAGCATCGATATCCTGGGATATTTAGTTGCCAATCGTGCCCTTCCCTCAACCAAGTCTCAGTAATAGCAATAACATCATACTCCCAGGTACTAATCCAAGCCCTAAGTTCATCTACCTTACCTATTACACTTCTTGCATTAAACCAAGTAGGTCTTACAGTGGAATTCTGATCATTTGGAGTTGATGTAGAGTGGGGATCAGGAGGCTGGCAAGGGGGGCACCAAAGATGTTGAGTCCAGGGGTGACACCTGTCGGTAAGTGTTTTGGCAGCAGTGGGGGTGAGGTAGAGCTGGGCAAATTGCAGAGTTGGACCTTAGTGATCTTGGGCACAGACCGTATCAGTTGCAGCCCAGAACTGGGTGCAGACAACATACCTCAGAAAGGGACAAAAGATCTGTTGGGGTGGATCATTCATTTCACATCCCTGGTGTGCTGTGGATGGGGTCAGGCTGGGGTCAAAAACTGAAATAAGTGGGAAATTCATAATTATATTCAGATGGGCAGGAAGAGATTCCATTTTAAGCATGAATGGCTGAGAAATTCGGGCATGCAGAGGCTTTTTTTTCGACACTAACTGGACAATTATGGTCCCAATATGGCCGGCAGGAAGCATGCCCCTCCCACCATATTGGTTAAGGTGGAAATGCTGGGGGGTCAAACAGACTCTTGGACTATTTAAAGGACAGAATAATTTATTTTAATTCTCCTTGCCTGACTCCAAATGAACCATGTGGCAAAAGGAGGGCTAGCTGGCACAGTGCTGAACACAGCTTCCATTGCTAAGGCGAAGATAAAACCTTTTTCTGACACCACTAGCTGCACTTTAACACCAAATCTGCATGATCAACAACTCAGGAAGCGATAGCACCAGATTTAAGAGGAACAGCCTGTTCCTGATCTACATCCAGCCCGAGTCAGCCCATTGACACATTTGGCATTTGTGACATGTTATTTATATTGCTGCTGTCTCTTCAGGTGCATAAAGCCATGGAAGAATTTCAGGGGCAGTGCTATTCTAGGACAGAACACGGGGACAAGAATTTGGCACATTTCCACCTGTGTTGCACTCATAGTTTGAGGCTGTGATTGTTTTTTTAATTCATTCTCAGGATGTTCTTCTTTGACCTCCTCGTCTCGGAAGACAATGGGTAAGCGCCTGCAGGTGGTCAGTGGTTTGTGGAGCAGCGCCTGGAGTTGCTATAAAAGCCAATACTGGAGTGACAGACTCTTCCACAGGTGCTGCAGATAAAATTGGTTGTCAGGGCTGTTTCGCAGTTGACTCTCCCCTTGCACTTCTGTCTTTTTTCCTGCTAACTGCTAAGTCTCTTCGACTCGCCACACTTTAGCCCCGTCTTTATGGCTGCCCGCCAGCTCTGGCGATCGCTGGCAACTGACTCCCACGACTTGTGATCAATGTCGCAGGACTTCATGTTGCGTTTGCAGACGTCTTTAAAGCGGAGACACGGACGGCCAGTGGGTCTGATACAAGTGGCGAGCTCGCTGTACAATGTGTCTTTGGGGATCCTGCCATCTTCCATGTGGCTCATATGGCCAAGTCATCTCAAGCGCCGCTGACTCAGTAGGGTGTATAAGCTGGAGATGTTGGCCGCCTCGAGGATTTCTGTGTTGGAGATACGGTCCTGCCACCTGATGCCAAGGATTCTCCGGAGGCAGCGAAGATGGAATGAATTGAGACGTCGCTCTTGGCTGACATACGTTGTCCAGGCCTCGCTGCCGTAGAGCAAGGTACTGAGGACACAGGCTCGATACACTTGGACTTTTGTGTTCCATGTCAGTGCGCCATTTTCCCACACTCTCTTGGCCAGTCTGGACATAGCAGTGGAAGCCTTTCCCATGCGCTTGTTGATTTCTGCATCGAGAGACAGGTTACTGGTGATAGTTGAGCCTAGGTAGGTGAACTCTTGAACCACTTCCAGAGCATGGTCGCCAATATTGATGGATGGAGCATTACTGACGTCCTGTCCCATGATGTTTGTTTTCTTGAGGCTGATGGTTCGGCCAAATTCGTTGCAGGCAGCCGCAAACCTGTCGATGAGATTCTGCAGACACTCTTCAGTGTGAGATGTTAATGCAGCATCATCAGCAAAGAGGAGTTCCCTGATGAGGACCTTCCGTACTTTGGTCTTCGCTCTTAGACGGGCAAGGTTGAACAACCTACCATCTGATCTTGCGTGGAGGAAAATTCCTTCTTCTGAAGACTTGAACGCATGTGAGAGCAGCAGGGAGAAAATCCCAAACAGTGTAGGTGCGAGAACACAGCCCTGTTTCACGCCACTCAGGATAGGAAAGGGCTCTGATGAGGCGCTGCTCTGCTGAATTGTGCCTTTCATTATTGTCATGGAATGAGGTGATGATACTTAATAGCTTTGGTGGACATCCGATCTTTTCTAGTAGTCTGAAGAGACCACGTCTGCTGACGAGGTCCAAGGCTTTGGTGAGATCAATGAAAGCAACGTAGAGGGGCATCTGTTGTTCGCGGCATTTCTCCTGTAGCTGACGAAGGGAGAACAGCATGTCAACGGTCGATCTCTCTGCTCGAAAGCCACACTGTGCCTCAGGGTATACACGCTCGGCCAGCTTCTGGAGCCTGTTTAAAGCGACTCGAGCAAAGACTTTCCCCACTATGCTGAGCAGGGAGATTCCACGGTAGTTGTTGCAGTCACCGCGGTCAGCTTTGTTTTTATAGAGGATGATGATATTGGCATCGCGCATGTCCTGTGGTACTGCTCCCTCGTCCCAGCACAGGCAAAGCAGTTCGTAGAGTGCTGAGAGTATAGCAGGCTTGGCACTCTTAATTATTTCAGGGTTAATGCCGTCCTTCCCAGGATGTGGGGCAGCATTTAGTGCCCATCTGTAATTTCCCCTGAGAAAGTGGTTTTGAGCTGCCTTCTTGAAGACTGCTGGGCCATTTCAGAGAGCAGTTAAGAGTCAACAATGTCGTTGTGAGTCTGGAGTCACAAATAGACCAGACCAGGTAAGGACAGCAGATTTCCTTTCCTATAGGGCATTAATTAAACAATTGGGCTTTTACAACAATTTGGTAGTTTCATGGTCACTAGCTTTTTATTCCAGATTTTATTTAAATATCTGAATTTAAATTTCCCATCTACCATTCAAGAAGGGGAGTAGAGACAGCCCTGGTAATTATAGACCTGTGAGCCTTACTTCGGTTGTGGGTAAAATGTTGGAAAAGGTTATAAGAGACAGGATTTATAATCATCTTGAAAAGAATAAGTTCATTAGAGATAGTCAGCACGGTTTTGTGACGGGTAGGTCGTGCCTCACAAACCTTATTGAGTTTTTCGAGAAGGTGACCAAACAGGTGGATGAGGGTAAAGCAGTGGATGTGGTGTATATGGATTTCAGTAAGGCGTTTGATAAGGTTCCCCACGGTAGGCTATTGCAGAAAATACGGAAGTATGGGGTTGAAGGTGATTTAGAGCTTTGGATCAGAAATTGGCTAGCTGAAAGAAGACAGAGGGTGGTGGTTGATGGCAAATGTTCATCCTGGAGTTTAGTTACTAGTGGTGTACCGCAAGGATCTGTTTTGGGGCCACTGCTGTTTGTCATTTTTATAAATGACCTGGAAGAGGGTGTAGAAGGGTGGGTTAGTAAATTTGCAGATGATACTAAGGTCGGTGGAGTTGTGGATAGTGCCGAAGGATGTTGTAGGGTACAGAGGGACATAGATAGGCTGCAGAGCTGGGCTGAGAGATGGCAAATGGAGTTTAATGCGGAAAAGTGTGAGGTGATTCACTTTTGAAGGAGTAACAGGAATGCAGAGTACTGGGCTAATGGGAAGATTCTTGGTAGTGTAGATGAACAGAGAGATCTTGGTGTCCAGGTGCATAAATCCCTGAAGGTTGCTACCCAGGTTAATAGGGCTGTTAAGAAGGCATATGGTGTGTTAGCTTTTATTAGTAGGGGGATCGAGTTTCGGAGCCACGAGGTCATGCTGCAGCTGTGCAAAACTCTGGTGAGACCGCACCTGGAGTATTGCGTGCAGTTCTGGTCACCGCATTATAGGAAGGATGTGGAAGCTTTGGAAAGGGTGCAGAGGAGATTTACTAGGATGTTGCCTGGTATGGAGGGAAGGTCTTACGAGGAAAGGCTGAGGGACTTGAGGTTGTTTTCGTTGGAGAGAAGGAGGAGGAGAGGTGACTTAATAGAGACATATAAGATAATTAGAGGGTTAGATAGGGTGGATAGTGAGAGTCTTTTTCCTCAGATGGTGATGGCAAACACGAGGGGACAAAGCTTCAAGTTGAGGGGTGATAGATATAGGACAGATGTGAGAGGTAGTTTCTTTACTCAGAGAGTAGTAAGGGCGTGGAACGCCCTGCCTGCAGCAGTAGTAGATTCGCCAACTTTAAGGGCATTTAAGTGGTCATTGGATAGACATATGGATGAAAATGGAATAGTGTAGGTCAGATGGTTTCACAGGTCGGCGCAACATCGAGGGCCGAAGGGCCTGTACTGCGCTGTAATGTTCTAATTCTAATTCTAAAAATGGTGGGATTTGAACTCATGGCTCTGGATCATTCCTATCTATCTTTGGCCTCCTTATCTCGAGAGACAATGGTAAGCGCTTTTATCATTAGTCCAGTAATATAACCACAATGGTGCTACACGTATCCTTTGCACAGCTCAGTATATATTTACCCACAGTTGTCTGGAGGGAAGGTTCCCATTAGTTCGATATTCCAGTACACTGGAGACACTGAGTAAGCAACTGTATTCAGGAGCAGTGCTTAAATACAGGCCAGCTGTCTCAGTATGGAGCCAGCAGTAAGTTCACAGTGTGAGCTCTGCCTTCGCCTGCCCCATACAGAGCAGCTCAGCAGGTGCTGCCAGTCACTGCATCCAGGAGGAAACATCAAAGGCACACAGCACCAACATGAGAGGAATTCAGTAAGGGGAACAGATAAAAGGATTGGCTTTTGGTGCTCATTTTATTCAATTGCTTCATGCATATTTAATGTTTTTTTTTAGCTGATTGTGTGCCCATTAACATGGAGGGTGAAACACTTTTGCATCTATTTAACATCAGATTTTCTGTAGCCGTCAAGGTGTGGGTGACCCCAGGTAACATTTACTGTCAGTCCTTAAGAATTGATCAGCAATCGAGTGGCTTCCTCGGCCCCATTAGAGAGCATTAAGAGGAACGTAGGAACAGCAGTAGGCCATTTAGCCCCTCTAGCCTGTTCTGCCATTCAGTGAGATCATGGCTCATCTGTAACCGTATACTAAATACCCGCCCTTGTCCCATATCCCTTAATACCTTTGTATAACAAAAATCTGATCAGTCTCACTTCTAATATTTACAACTGATCGAACATCAATTGCCGTTCCAAACCTCTATCACCAATTTATGTTTAGAAGTGCTTCCTAATTTCACTCCTGAAATGCTGGCTTTAATTTTTAGACTATGCCCCTAGTCCTAGACTCCCCAACAAACGGAAATAGTTTCTATCTTGAAAACATGAATCAAATCACCCATTAACCTTCTAAATTCCAAGGAATAGATCCTTAGTTTATTTCATGTCTCCTCGTAATTTAACCCTTGGAGAACAGGTATCATTTTGCTAAATCTGTGCTGCACTCCCTCCAAGGCCAATATATCACTCCCAAGGTCTGGTGCTCAGAGCCGCTGACAGTACTCCAGGTGTAGTCTAACCAGGGTTTTGTATATCTGATTTCTACCGCCTTGTATTCTAATCCTCTAGATATAAAGGCCAGCATTCCATTAGCCTTTTGATTATTTTCTGTACCTGTTCATGACATTTAAAAGCTCTGTGTAGCTGGATCCCTAAGTCTCTTTGGACCTCCAGTGTTTCTAGATTTTCACCATTTCGATAGGATTCTGTTCTATCCTTTTTAGGCCCAAAGTGGATGACCTCACATTTGCCTACATTGAAATCCATTTGCCACAGTTTTTCCCATTCATTTAATCTATCAATAGCTCATTGTAATTTTATGTTTCCATTGACACTGCTTACAAATTTACCTATTTTTGTGTTATCGGCGAATTTGGATATGTGGCTTTCTATCAAATCATCTAAGTCATTAATAAAATACGGTGAATAGTTCAGAACCCAACACAAATCCTTACAGGATACCATGGCCAGGATTTTACGCTGGTGACGGGATTCTCGACGTGTGGAAAAGGTGACAATGAGATCCTCGCTTCACCTCTTCTCCAGAAGGCCTGCCAAATCTAGTGTCAATCGCGTACTTAAGTGGACAGTGGCGGGCCTTCCACGGGATCAAGGATCCCGGCGCCAGATGTCCCGCGCTCGGAGAGCTGCCATCCATTTGAAGGGCGGCAGCTCTTTCACTGAGCAGAAGCAGTGGCTGCGGCTGGTGGAGAAACAATCTGAGGCCCAGTAGTGGCGCTGGTCCTTGGCCACCAGTAGGTCAGGGTGGGAGGGCTCTTGCGGGGTGGGGGTCGTGAGGGAGGAAGTTGTAGGGGGGTCGCTTGCAAGGGCAAGGGAGTGGCTCTCAGCGGGTCCCCCCTTCCCAATGCCAGGTCTCTCGTTCAGGCACGAAGTGCCCTTTAATGAGGGACCACCCCCAGCCCCTCCCTTCGGAGCCGGGAAGAAGCCTGCACAGTTTTTCATGTCATGCTTCCCCTTCGGTGAAAAGGCCGCCTGCCGCCCGGCTAATTGTCATGGCAGTGGGATGAGGCCCTTAATTGGGAATTGATTGCCCATTTAAGAGCCTCAACTGAGGGGGCAGGAAGGCCATTCACAGGCCTTCCCACTTCGGACTAAATATTGGCGGAGGTGGGAACCACTCCCTGCCACCATCCCACCCGATTTTGTGCTCTCCCTGCCTCCAAACACGCTGTAGGGGAGAGGTTACCATCCTGGTGATACCGGGGCCACGTGCTGGTGAGGCTAGAAACAGAGAGTGAGTGCAGCTGAACACGTGGTTACAGAGCTGGTGTAGGAGGGAGGGCCTCAGATATGTGGTTAATTGGGATACCTTCTGGGGAAGGTGGGACCTGTACAAGAAGGACGGGTTGCATCTGAACTGGAGGGGCACCAATATCCTGGGCGGGAGGTTTGCTAGCGCACTTCGGGAGGATTTAAACTAGTTTGGGTGGGGGATGGGAACCGGAGCTACAGATCAGTGGATAGGGTAGCTGTTATACAGGCAGATACAGAGTGCAGAGAGTCTGTGAGGAAGGTTAGACAGTTGACAGGGCAAAGTTGCAGCCAGTATGATGGGTTGAGGTGTGTCTATTTTAATGCAAGAAGTGTCAGGAATAAGGGTGATGAACTTAGAGCATGGATCAGTACTTGGAGCTATGATGTTGTGGCCATTCGGGAGACTTGGATATCACAGGGGCAGGAATGGATGTTGGATGTTCCGGGGTTTAGATGTTTCAAAAGGAATAGGGAGGGAGGTAAAAGAGGTGGGGGAGTGGCATTGATAATCAGGGATAGTATCACAGCTGCAGAAAGGGAGGTCGTCGAGGAGGGTTTGTCTACTGAGTCAGTATGGGTGGAAGTCAGAAACAGGAAAGGAGCAGTCACTTTGTTGGGAGTTTTCTATAGAACCCCCCAATAGCAACAGAGACATGGAGGAACAGATTGGGAGGCAGATTTTGGAAAGGTGCAGAAGTAACAGGGTTGTTGTCATGGGTGACTTCAACTTCCCTAATATTGATTGGAACCTCCTTAGTGCAAATAGTTTGGATGGAGCAGTTTTTGTCAGGTGTGTCCAGGAAGGTTTCCTGACTCAATATGTAGATAGGCCGACTAGAGGGGAGGCTATGTTGGACTTGGTGCTTGGCAACAAACCAGGCCAGGTGGCAGATCTCTCGGTGGGAGAGCATTTCGGTGACAGTGATCACAACTCCCTGACCTTTACTATAGTCATGGAGAGGGACAGGAGCAGACGGGAAGGGAAAATATTTAATTGGGGGAGGGGGAATTACAATGCTAATAGCCAGGAACTGGGGAGCATAAATTGGGAACAGATGTTCTCAGGGAAATGCATGACAGAAATGTGGAGTTTGTTTAGGGAGCACTTGCTGTGACTGCTGGATGGGTTTGTCCCAATGAGGCAAGGAAGGGATGGTAGGGTGAAGGAACCTTGGATGACAAGAGATGTGGAACAGCTAGTCGAGAGGAAGAAGGAAGCTTACTTAAGGTTGAGGAAGCAAGGATCAGACAGGGCTCTAGAGGGTTACAAGGTAGCCAGGAAGGAGCTGAAGAATGGACTTAGGAGAGCTAGAAGGGGACATGAAAAAGTCTTGCCGGGTAGGATTAAGGAAAATCCCAAGGCGTTCTACACTTATGTGAGGAACAAGAGGATGGCCAGAGTGAGGAAAGGGCTGATCAGGGATAGTGGAGGGAATTTGTGCCTGGAGTCGGAGGAGGTAGGGGAGGTCCTAAATGAATACTTTGCTTCAGTATTCACCAGTGAGAGGGACCTGGTCGTTTGTGAGGACAGCTTGAAACAGGCTGATATGCTCGAACAGGTTGATGTTAAGAGGGAGGATGTTTTGAAAGACATGAGGACAGATAAGTCCCCGGGGCCAGACGGGATATACCCAAGGATATTACGGGAAGCGAGGGAAGAGATTGCCGCGCCTTTGGCGATGATCTTTGCGTCCTCACTGTCCACTGGAGTAGTACCAGATGATTGGAGGGTGGCAAATGTTATTCCCATGTTCAAGAAAGTGAATAGGGATAACCCTGGGAATTATAGACCAGTCAGTCTTACGTCGGTAGTGGGCAAATTATTGGAGAGGATTCTGAGAGACAGGATTTATGATTACTTGGAAAAGCATAGTTTGATTAGAGACAGTCAGCATGGCTTTGTGAGGGGCAGGTCATGCCTCACAAGCCTTATTGAATTCTTTGAAGATATGACAAAACACGTTGATGAAGGAAGAGCAGTGGATGTGGTGTATATGGATTTTAGCAAGGCGTTTGATAAGGCTCCCCATGGTAGGCTCATTCAGAAAGTAAGGAGGCATGAGATACAGGGAAAGTTGGCGGTCTGGATACAGAATTGGCTGGCCCATAGAAGACAGAGGGTGGTAGTAGATGGAAAGTATTCAGCATGGAGCTCGGTGACCAGTGGTGTTCCGCAGGGATCTGTTCTGGGACCTCTGCTCTTTGTGATTTTTATAAATGACTTGGATGAGGAAGTGGAAGGCTGGGTGACATGAAGGTTGCTGGAGTTGTGGATAGTGTGGAAGGCTGTTGTAGGTTGCAACAGGACATTGACAGGATGCAAAGCTGGGCTGAGAAGTGGCAGATGGAGTTCAACCTGGAAAAGTGTGAAGTGATTCATTTTGGAAGGTCAAATTTGAATGCAGAATACAGGCTTAAAGACAGGATTCTTGGTAGTGTGGAGGAACTTGGGGTCCATGTCCATAGATTGCTCAAAGTTGCCACCCAAGTTGATAGGGTTGTTAAGAAGGCGTATGGGGTGTTGGCTTTCATTAACAGGGGGATTGAGTTTAAGAGCCGCGAGGTTATGCTGCAGCTCTGTAAGGCCCTGGTTCGACCACACTTGGAGTTCTGGTCGCCTCATTATAGGAAGGATGTGGAAGGTTTAGAGAGGATGCAGAGGAGATTTACCAGGATGCTGCCTGGACTGGAGGGCATGTCCTACGAAGAAAGATTGAGGGAGCTAGGGCTTTTCTCATTTGAGTGAAGAAGGATGAGAGGTGACTTGATAGAGGGGTACAAGATGATGAGAGGCATAGATAGAGTGGATAGTCAGAGACTTTTTCCCAGGCTGGAAATGGCTATCACCAGGGGGCATAATTTTGAGGTGATTGGAGGAAGGTTTCGGGGAGATGTCAGAGGTAGGTTCTTTACACAGAGAGTGGTGGGTGCGTGGAATGTACTGCCAGCGGTGGTAGTAGAAGCAGATACATTAGGGACATTTAAGCGACTCTTGGATTGGTACATGGATGATCGTGGAATGAAGGGTAGGTAGTTAGTTTGATCTGAGAGTAGGTTCATAGGTTCGGCACAACATCGTGGGCCGAAGGGCCTGTACTGTGCTGTACTGTTCTATGTTCTATGTTCAGCCTGGACATAGCAGTGGAAGCCTTTCCCATGCGCTTGTTGATTTCTGCATCGAGAGACAGGTTACTGGTGCAAGTTGAGCCTTGGTCGGTGAACTCTTGAGCCACTTCCAGAGCGTGGTTGCCGATATTGATAGATGGAGCATTATTCTATATATAAACCCCACTGAACCCCCCCGATTAGATTCCAGTCTGTAACTCACACCCGGGTGTCTGTTATTCTATATATAAACCCCACTGAACCCCTCGATTAGATTCCAGTCTGTAACTCACACCCGGGTGTCTGTTATTCTATATATAAACCCCACTGAACCCCTCGATTAGATTCCAGCCTGTAATTCATTCCCGGGTGTGTTATTCTATATATAAACCCCACTGAACCTCCCGATTAGATTCCAGCCTGTAATTCATTCCCGGGTGTGTTATTCTATATATAAACCCCACTGAACCCCTCGATTAGATTCCAGCCTGTAATTCATTCCCGGGTGTGTTATTCTATATATAAACCCCACTGAACCCCTCGATTAGATTCCAGCCTGTAATTCATTCCTGGGTATTTGTTATTCTATATATAAACCCCACTGAACCCCTCGATTAGATTCCAGCCTGTAATTCATTCCTGGGTATTTGTTATTCTATATATAAACCCCACTGAACCCCTCGATTGGATTCCAGCCTGTAATTCATTCCTGGGTATTTGTTATTCTATATATAAACCCCACTGAACCCCTCGATTAGATTCCAGCCTGTAATTCATTCCCGGGTGTGTTATTCTACATATAAACCCCACTGAACCCCTCGATTAGATTCCAGCCTGTAATTCATTCCCGGGTGTGTTATTCTATATATAAACCCCACTGAACCCCTCGATTAGATTCCAGCCTGTAATTCATTCCCGGGTGTGTTATTCTATATATAAACCCCACTGAACCCCTCGATTAGATTCCAGCCTGTAATTCACTCCCGGGTGTGTTATTCTATCTATAAACCCCACTGAACCCCTCGATTAGATTCCAGCCTGTAATTCATTCCCGGGTGTGTTATTCTATATATAAACCCCACTGAACCTCCCGATTAGATTCCAGCCTGTAATTCATTCCCGGGTGTGTTATTCTATATATAAACCCCACTGAACCCCTCGATTAGATTCCAGCCTGTAATTCATTCCCGGGTGTGTTATTCTATATATAAACCCCACTGAACCCCTCGATTAGATTCCAGCCTGTAATTCACTCCCGGGTGTGTTATTCTATATATAAACCCCACTGAACCCCTCGATTAGATTCCAGCCTGTAATTCATTCCTGGGTATTTGTTATTCTATATATAAACCCCACTGAACCCCTCGATTAGATTCCAGCCTGTAATTCATTCCCGGGTGTGTTATTCTATATATAAACCCCACTGAACCCCTCGATTAGATTCCAGCCTGTAATTCATTCCCGGGTGTGTTATTCTATATATAAACCCCACTGAACCCCTCGATTAGATTCCAGCCTGTAATTCACTCCCGGGTGTGTTATTCTATCTATAAACCCCACTGAACCCCTCGATTAGATTCCAGCCTGTAATTCACTCCCGGGTGTGTTATTCTATATATAAACCCCACTGAACCCCTCGATTAGATTCCAGCCTGTAATTCATTCCCGGGTGTGTTATTCTATATATAAACCCCACTGAACCTCCCGATTATATTCCAGCCTGTAATTCACTCCCGGGTGTGTTATTCTATATATAAACCCCACTGAACCCCTCGATTAGATTCCAGCCTGTAATTCATTCCTGGGTATTTGTTATTCTATATATAAACCCCACTGAACCTCCCGATTAGATTCCAGCCTGTAATTCATTCCTGGGTATTTGTTATTCTATATATAAACCCCACTGAACCCCTCGATTAGATTCCAGCCTGTAATTCATTCCTGGGTATTTGTTATTCTATATATAAACCCCACTGAACCCCTCGATTAGATTCCAGCCTGTAATTCATTCCCGGGTGTGTTATTCTATATAAAAACCACCCAAACACCTTCATTATTTATCAACAGATTTTCCTATTATTGCGCTGAGCTGTAACATAGCACAGCATGAAAAATCAGGTAAGGAGCAACACAAATGCCCACAACAGAACCCTCTGGATTCTCCTCTGTGTGTTGTCAGCCGCTGCTCCTGTGCTTTACAAAAGACCACCAGCCCTTTAATCTCAGCAGTGACATATATTGACACTGATGCTCCGATAATCTGAGTAATCATCTTTTGTGCCCTTCTCTCGACAGGTGATACCACTGAACCTAATGAAGAAACCAAGATAACAGAGGGGCTTCAAAAGCCCAAAGCAGTTCCCTCCACTGTCATTTCCCCCAGTGAAAACACAGGGGCACAAGATGGGGAGAGGAGCTTTGGAACCAGGTGAGATTTGACACAGTCATGACAAATTACCCCCGTGAATAGTGTTTGATGCAACCTGGAACTGCATGCAACTCCTTTTCGCACTATCAGTTATTGTCAGCCTAAGTCTCGTTTCAGTACCTTGAGTCATGATCTTGTCTAAACTTCACACACTATAATGCACGTATTTGTCTACATTTGCAAGTTAGACTTTCTGTTTTGATTTTAATTGATTCTTGGGATGTAAGCACCACTGGCAAGGCCAGCATTGATTGCCCATCCCTAGTTTGATACAACTGAGCCACTCACTAGGATACTTCACAAGGCAGTTAAGTGTCAGCCACATCTGTGTGGGAGTGGCATCACAGACAGGCCCTGCAATGTGGATAATCTTTGAGTGATAGGGCTGTAATAGTAAACCCCATCGGAATAGTCTAGCATTCTGGTTTTTGAATTTTTGGCAAAGTTTGTTACCAAATCAGTCGACTGTAATATTCTAAACAAAGCTTCCAGTTGTTCCAAGTGGTCCTTCCAAGTGTCACTGTATACCAACACATCATCAGGGTAAACCACACAGTTAGGAACACTGGCTACCACTTGGTTCATTAGTCTCTGAAAAGTTGCTGGGACATTTTTTAACCCGAATGGCATCACTCGGCATTGGAAAAGATCGTCTGGTGTGACAAAGGCCGATATTTAGCTCAGGGTGTTAAATGAACCTGCCAGTATACCTTTAACAAATCTATTTTTGTAAGAAACAGGGCACTGCACACTCTGTCAATACAGTCTTCCAAGCGAGTAATTGGGTAGAAGTCTGCCTTTGTTACTGCATTAACCTTTCTGTAGTCTCCAGAATCTAGTTTAACCAGCAGGTTTAGGCATTAACACAGCAAGTTTCTCAAATCACTCAGGGATACATCCTCCTTCCACAGAAAGGTCGCAGCTTTACTCTAATACACAAGAAACTTGTTTTTTCTACTTTTTCTCTTTTCAATTATTATTATCCCACTTACAATTGTACGTCGTGGGCATTGGGTTATCCTGCACAGAGCCCCCAATTATATGTTAAGACCGAGACGGGAGGAGTGCATTGTCTTTTCTAGTTCTACTTCTCCACAGGTCAAACATTTTTTTTAAAATGTTTACCCAGTTACTGATATGGTCAATCATATACTTTACTCTTTATCGCAGATTAAAATACAGCGGGGGAGGTAAGTTTATCAGCGCAGGAGAGGGGGGGAATGGGGTCAAATTAGCATCAAGGATATAGGGGATGGTGGGAAGGGTTGTAGTTGTAAGTTTGTGCAGTTTGTGGGGGAGAAGGTCAGATGGTAAAGGTAAGTGTTTTGGGGGGGAAAGGGCAAATAATGAATGCAATTGTAATTGGAGGGGTGGGAGAGGGGAAAAAGATGGATTTATTTATTTTAATTCCATTTCCCTTGAAATATTTAAAATTCCCGGATGGGCGGGCTGGCATTGTTTGTGCCTGCATCCGATTTCGGCAGCAGGCTTATAAAATTCAGCCCACTGAAAAAAATACAGAAATTCTCTCTGCACAGGTCTGTTACCAAAAAAAAAGACAAAAAAGAATACTTTGGCCAAATACTTGCTAATTCTTGAAAAAAAAACAAGATATGGAAAGATGTCAGCTGTCTCTTTTTGGTCTGGCATCCCAAATATGCATAGATGGCTGTCACTGGGATCTTTCTGGAGCAGTTCTTTTCAGGCAACATTGTAGATCAGTTTGGCAAGGCCTTTCAGGAGAAATTCAGCTTCTCTATTTTCTCTGCTTCTTACACTTGACTCTCAGGAGGTTCTCAAAGAGATGGAAGAGGGTGAGCTCATGGTGGCTGCACTCGTGACTGGTTTTCTCCAACTGTCTTAAAAACAGTTCACATCCCAACACACTGTCCATAGCGAAACCAAAACAATATCTCAAGAGTCAAGCTTTCTGACCCCTATAAATCTTAACCTGTCACTTCTCTGTAAACATCTTCCCCAGGTCACCAAGGTTTCTGTTGTTTATTGCTTAAAGCACATGACTTCCAGAAAGGCTGTTTTTAAACAACATCTCAGTGTCCTGTCATCAACAAAGCAAAATCCAGCTTTTATGAAATCTTCAGCCTTCCAATGAATCCATCTTCACAATTTAAATATAAGTCCTCAAAAATATATACTTAACAAAAAATATAGAAGCACTTTGCAGGGAGGCAGTACAGTGAAGGTTCACTAGATTGGTCGCTAGGATAAGAGGGTTGTCCTATGATGAGATACTGAGCAAATTGGGCCTAAATCCTCTTAGAGTTTAGAAAAATGAGAGGTGATCTCATTGAAAGATACAAGATTCTGAAGGGATTTGACAGGGTAGACACTGAGAGGCTGGCTGGGGAATCTAAAACATGGGGGCACCATATCAGGATAAGGGGCAGATAATGCTCTTGTGAAGTGCTTTGGGACGTTATACTATGTTAAAGGCACTATATAAATGTCAATTGTTGTTGTTGCTGTCGTACTGCACCAAGAAGCTTTGATGTGTTGTGTAACTGCAGGTCTGGAAAGTGGTTTATACAGAAGCAGCCGGACCAGCTTCCTGCTCTGCTGGCAAAGCTCTACGTTTTCTCTTTCACCTGGGCAGTGGGTGGCTGCTTGAAACGCGAGGACGATTACGAGGAAGAAGCACTGATTGGGCTCAGTGACAGAAGCAAAGATGATGCAGTCATCAGGGTCACGCTGGACTTCAACATTTTGGTCCACAGCTTGTTCGAGGGACAAACCCCGCTTTGTGAGCCAAGACCTTTACTGATAGCTTCTCTACCGCTTTCTGACTAGCACCACTGAATATTATTTCTAGTTTAGCCATGAACCTTCCTTTAATTAGTTCTCTGTCCCTGCCTAATGGCATCAATTCATAAAGGGACTGCAACCAGCTAATATTTGCTGTTTTTACTGGCCCACCCACCATTTCTGTCTTGTCGATATACCTAACCCCTAAACGGAGTTAAACTTTCCCCACTCTGACAGATTCACATGGCGGTTAAACTTTCCCCACTGCTGGCAAGAAACAAAGGGTAATTGTTGTCGGGTGTTTTTGCAACTGGAGGGCTGTTTCCAGTGGCATTCGTAGGGCTCAGCACTGGGTCCCCTGCTTTTTGTGGCATATATTAACAATTTGGATGCAAATGCAGGGGGCATATGTAAGAGGTTCCTGCCCCCGTTTCCCCCCTTATTGATGATTCTTGACTTTAGGATTTTAAAAAGGACAAATTACACAGACACAGGGTTGGGCTGAACCACAAATTTCTTTATTTAAAAAAAAAACACCCCTCCTAAAACCCTCAGACCTCTAAATAATCTAAAGGACACCAGACGACACTTTGATTGGTTAGTCCAATTTAAATCCCTCCACGATTTAATCTCAGCGCTCACCCAAACACAAGCCACCACGACTTATAAAATAAACCTTTTGAAAAACCACAGGCAAAACCCCAAATTCACTCAATTCTAAACCCAAACCCTCCCAGGATTTGGTTGCTATGCTTAAAATTGTTTTAAAACTCTTAGCCCCAAATACCCCTTGGATTTGGCTGATCACTTACAATCCCTCCACGCAGTTGGTCCTTCCGGTACGAATTGTAGGTCCACGAGCCAGGTTGACCATTCCTGACCTTGCTTCTCGACTGCAGCACCCACAGAACAAACCCCTTCAAGATTTGACTGAAAAATGTACAATCACCCACACGGCTGGTTGTTACCAATGTTGATTGTAGGCCTGGACCTGAGAAGACCAGTCCCTGTCCTTTACATAACTGCAGCTCCAAACGCGTCGATCTTGTCCCTTTTGTGATGCTCTTTATCGAAATATCATAATCACATCTCCTGAAGTCATCCTGCTGGATGGTCAGCACTTAGCACCTTTTAATCTCTTTCCTCTGTTACCTGCCTGGTCCAGGCAGATCCATTTAGTGCTGATGTGATTTCCCTGACTGAAAACAATGAACTCCACCAAGGTGAGGTAACCCAGGCTCCAAAGCTAATATCCATGAAAGAGGTTACTCTCCATCTTGACAGGAGTGAATGCTGTGCTCTGGGGCCAGTTAGTTGTAACAATGGCCTCCCCAATCACTTAACATGATGACAGTTATACTGTGTCACTGTTATGATAATGTCCCAAATTCCAGTCCTTTAACAGTATCAGTTCTGTTATGATGTTGGGATGTTTGAAAATTGACTCATTGGAATGCAGCCTGCCTCTGTGTGCTTTGTGTTGAGGTTTGCCTCTTATTCACAGTACTAGTGTCCATGGGGCTTGGGGTTCCTTCCCCATACTCCATAAAGTCCAGTTTTAAAGTCCATTTGGGGAGGGAGGAATTCCGATCCCACACATAATCAAGAAGTTTGCAGATGACACAAAGATTGGCCCTGTGGTAGATAGCGAGGAGGATAGCTGTAGGCTGCAGGAATTTATTGATGGTCTGGTCAGATGGGCAGAAAAGTGACAAATGGAATTCAACCTGGAGAACTGTGAGGTGATGCATTTGGGGAGGTCAAACAAGGCAAAGGAATGCAAGATAAATGGGAAAGTACTGAGAAGTGTAGAGGAAGTGAGGGACCTTGGAGTGAATGTCCACAGATCCCTGAAGGTAGCAGGACAGGTCAATAAAGTGGTTAAAAAAGCATCTGGAATCCTTTCCTTTATTAGCCGAAGTATAGAATATAAGAGCAGGGAGGTTATTGTGGAACTGTATAACTCATTGGTGAGGTCACAACTTGAGTACTGTGTACAGTTCTGGTCACCTCATTCCAGAAAGGATGTAATTGCACGAGAGAGGGTGCAGAGGAGATTTATGAGGATGTTGCCAGGACTGGAAAAATGCAGCTATGAGGAAAGATTGGATAGGCTGGGGTTGTTTTCCTTGGAACAGAGAAGGCTGAGGGGAGATCTGATTGAATTGTACATAATTTTGACAGGCCTGGATAGAGTGGAGGTGAAGGGTCTATTCACCTTAGCAGAGAGGTCAGTGATGAGGGGGCATAGATGTAGAGTGATTGGTAGAGAAATTATAGGGGAGATGAGGATAAGCTCTTTCACTCAGACGGTGGTGGGGGTCTGCAACTCACTGCCTGAAAGGGTAGTTGAGGCAGAAACCCTCAACTCATTTAAAAGGAGCCTGGATATGCACCTCAAGTGCCGTAATCTGCAGGGCTACGGATCAAATACTGGAAGGTGAAGAGGTGGATCGCGTTTTGGCCGGCACAAACACGATGAGCCGAGTGGCCTCTTTCTCTGCCTTAAACTTTCTATGATTATATGATTCTATGAGACAGGGATAAATGGGGTTAAACCTTCCCCACTGAGACAGGATTAAATGGGGGTTAAACCTTCTCCACTGAGACAGGGTTAAATGGGGTTAAACCTTCTCCACATAGACAGGGTTAAATGGGGTTAAACCTTCTCCACTGAGACAGTTAAATGGGGTTAAACCTTCTCCACTGAGACAGGGTTAATGGGGGTTAAACCTTCTCCACTGAGACAGGGTTAAATGGGGTTAAACCTTCTCCACATAGACAGGGTTAAATGGGGTTAAACCTTCTCCACTGAGACAGGGTTAAATGGGGTTAAACCTTCTCCACTGAGACAGGGTTAAATGGGGGTTAAACCTTCTCCACTGAGACAGGGTTAAATGGGGTTAAACCTTCTCCACTGAGACAGGGTTAAATGGGGGTTAAACCTTCTCCACTGAGACAGGGTTAAATGGGGTTAAACCTTCTCCACTGAGACAGTTAAATGGGGTTAAACCTTCTCCACTGAGACAGGGTTAAATGGGGGTTAAACCTTCTCCACTGAGACAGGGTTAAATGGGGGTTAAACCTTCTCCACTGAGACAGGGTTAAATGGGGGTTAAACCTTCTCCACTGAGACAGGGTTGAATGGGGTAAAACCTTCTCCACTGAGACAGTTAAATGGGGTTAAACCTTCTCCACTGAGACAGTTAAATGGGGTTAAACCTTCTCCACTGAAACAGTTAAATGGGGTTAAACCTTCTCCACTGAGACAGGGTTAAATGGGGGTTAAACCTTCTCCACTGAGACAGGGTTGAATGGGGTTAAACCTTCTCCACTGAGACAGTTAAATGGGGGTTAAACCTTCTTCACTGAGACAGGGTTAAATGGGGGTTAAACCTTCTTCACTGAGACAGGGTTAAATGGGGGTTAAACCTTCTCCACTGAGACAGTTAAATGGGGTTAAACCTTCTCCACTGAACAGGAATAAATGGGGGTTAAACCTTCTCCACTGAGACAGGGTTGAATGGGGTAAAACCTTCTCCACTGAGACAGTTAAATGGGGTTAAACCTTCTCCACTGAGACAGGGTTAAATGGGGGTTAAACCTTCTCGACTGAGACAGGATTAAAAGGGGGTTAAACCTTCTTCACTGAGACAGGGTTAAATGGGGTTAAACCTTCTCCACTGAGACAGGGTTAAATGGGGTTAAACCTTCTCCACTGAGACAGTTAAATGGGGTTAAACCTTCTCCGCTGAGACAGTTAAATGGGGTTAAACCTTCTCCACTGAGAGAGGATTAAATGGGGGTTAAACCTTCTCCACAGAGACAGGGTTAAATGGGGTTAAACCTTCTCCACTGAGACAGTTAAATGGGGTTAAACCTTCTCCACTGAGAGAGGATTAAATGGGGGTTAAACCTTCTCCACTGAGACAGGGTTAAATGGGGTTAAACCTTCTCCACTGAGACAGGGTTAACTGGGGATTAAACCTTCTCCACTGAGACAGGGTTAAATGGGGTTAAGCCTTCTTCACTGAGACAGGGTTAAATGGGGTTAAACCTTCTCCACTGAGACAGGGTTAACTGGGGATTAAACCTTCTCCACTGAGACAGGGTTAACTGGGGATTAAACCTTCTCCACTGAGACAGGGTTAAATGGGGTTAAGCCTTCTCCACTGAGACAGGGTTAAATGGGGTTAAACCTTCTCCACTGAGACAGGGTTAACTGGGGATTAAACCTTCTCCACTGAGACAGGGTTAAATGGGGTTAAACCTTCTCCACTGAGACAGGGTTAAATGGGGTTCAACCTTCTCCACTGAGACAGGGTTAAATGGGGTTCAACCTTCCCCACTGAGACTGGATTAAATGGGGGTTAAACCTTCTCCACTGAGACTGGATTAAATGGGGTTAAACCATCTCCACTGAGATAGTATTAAATGGGGTTAAACCATCTCCACTGAGACAGTATTAAATGGGGTTAAACCTTCTCCACTGAGATAGTATTAAATGGGGTTAAACCTTCTCCACTGAGACTGGATTAAATGGGGTTAAACCTTCTCCACTGAGACTGGATTAAATGGGGTTAAACCATCTCCACTGAGATAGTATTAAATGGGGTTAAACCTTCTCCACTGAGACTGGATTAAATGGGGTTAAACCATCTCCACTGAGATAGTATTAAATGGGGTTAAACCTTCTCCACTGAGATAGTATTAAATGGGGTTAAACCTTCTCCACTGAGACAGTATTAAATGGGGTTAAACCTTCTCCACTGAGACTGGATTAAATGGGGTTAAACCTTCTCCACTGAGACAGGGTTAAATGGGGTTCAACCTTCCCCACTGAGACAGGATTAAATGGGGTTAAACCTTCTCCACTGAGATAGTATTAAATGGGGTTAAACCATCTCCACTGAGACTGGATTAAATGGGGTTAAACCTTCTCCACTGAGATAGTATTAAATGGGGTTAAACCATCTCCACTGAGATAGTATTAAATGGGGTTAAACCTTCTCCACTGAGACTGGATTAAATGGGGTTCAACCTTCTCCACTGAGACTGGATTAAATGGGGTTAAACCATCTCCACTGAGATAGTATTAAATGGGGTTAAACCTTCTCCACTGAGATAGTATTAAATGGGGTTAAACCTTCTCCACTGAGACAGTATTAAATGGGGTTAAACCTTCTCCACTGAGACTGGATTAAATGGGGTTAAACCTTCTCCACTGAGACTGGATTAAATGGGGTTAAACCTTCTCCACTGAGACTGGATTAAATGGGGTTAAACCTTCTCCACTGAGACAGTATTAAATGGGGTTAAACCATCTCCACCGAGATCGGATTAAATGGGGTTAAACCATCTCCACCGAGATCGGATTAAATGGGGTTAAACCTTCTCCACTGAGATAGTATTAAATGGGTTTAAACCAGCTCCACTGAGACAGTATTAAATGGGGTTAAACCTTCTCCACTGAGACAGTTAAATGGGGTTAAACCTTCTCCACTGAGATAGTATTAAATGGGGTTAAACCTTCTCCACTGAGATAGTATTAAATGGGGTTAAACCATCTCCACTGAGATAGTATTAAATGGGGTTAAACCTTCTCCACTGAGACTGGATTAAATGGGGTTAAACCTTCTCCACTGAGACAGTATTAAATGGGGTTAAACCATCTCCACCGAGACAGGATTAAATGGGTTTAAACCTTCTCCACTGAGACAGTATTAAATGGGGTTAAACCATCTCCACCGAGATCGGATTAAATGGGGTTAAACCATCTCCACCGAGATCGGATTAAATGGGGTTAAACCTTCTCCACTGAGATAGTATTAAATGGGGTTAAACCTTCTCCACTGAGACAGTATTAAATGGGGTTAAACCATCTCCACCGAGATCGGATTAAATGGGGTTAAACCATCTCCACCGAGATCGGATTAAATGGGGTTAAACCATCTCCACCGAGATCGGATTAAATGGGGTTAAACCTTCTCCACTGAGATAGTATTAAATGGGGTTAAACCTTCTCCACTGAGACAGTTAAATGGGGTTAAACCATCTCCACTGAGATAGTATTAAATGGGGTTAAACCTTCTCCACAGAGATAGTATTAAATGGGGTTAAACCTTCTCCACTGAGATAGTATTAAATGGGGTTAAACCTTCTCCACTGAGATAGTATTAAATGGGGTTAAACCTTCTCCACTGAGATAGTATTAAATGGGGTTAAACCTTCTTCACTGAGACAGGGTTAAATGGGGGTTAAACCTTCTCCACTGAGACAGTTAAATGGGGTTAAACCTTCTCCACTGAACAGGAATAAATGGGGGTTAAACCTTCTCCACTGAGACAGGGTTGAATGGGGTAAAACCTTCTCCACTGAGACAGTTAAATGGGGTTAAACCTTCTCCACTGAGACAGGGTTAAATGGGGGTTAAACCTTCTCGACTGAGACAGGATTAAAAGGGGGTTAAACCTTCTTCACTGAGACAGGGTTAAATGGGGTTAAACCTTCTCCACTGAGACAGGGTTAAATGGGGTTAAACCTTCTCCACTGAGACAGTTAAATGGGGTTAAACCTTCTCCGCTGAGACAGTTAAATGGGGTTAAACCTTCTCCACTGAGAGAGGATTAAATGGGGGTTAAACCTTCTCCACAGAGACAGGGTTAAATGGGGTTAAACCTTCTCCACTGAGACAGGGTTAAATGGGGGTTAAACCTTCTCCACTGAGACAGGGTTAAATGGGGTTAAACCTTCTCCACATAGACAGGGTTAAATGGGGTTAAACCTTCTCCACTGAGACAGGGTTAAATGGGGTTAAACCTTCTCCACTGAGACAGGGTTAAATGGGGGTTAAACCTTCTCCACTGAGACAGGGTTAAATGGGGTTAAACCTTCTCCACTGAGACAGGGTTAAATGGGGGTTAAACCTTCTCCACTGAGACAGGGTTAAATGGGGTTAAACCTTCTCCACTGAGACAGTTAAATGGGGTTAAACCTTCTCCACTGAGACAGGGTTAAATGGGGGTTAAACCTTCTCCACTGAGACAGGGTTAAATGGGGGTTAAACCTTCTCCACTGAGACAGGGTTAAATGGGGGTTAAACCTTCTCCACTGAGACAGGGTTGAATGGGGTAAAACCTTCTCCACTGAGACAGTTAAATGGGGTTAAACCTTCTCCACTGAGACAGTTAAATGGGGTTAAACCTTCTCCACTGAAACAGTTAAATGGGGTTAAACCTTCTCCACTGAGACAGGGTTAAATGGGGGTTAAACCTTCTCCACTGAGACAGGGTTGAATGGGGTTAAACCTTCTCCACTGAGACAGTTAAATGGGGGTTAAACCTTCTTCACTGAGACAGGGTTAAATGGGGGTTAAACCTTCTTCACTGAGACAGGGTTAAATGGGGGTTAAACCTTCTCCACTGAGACAGTTAAATGGGGTTAAACCTTCTCCACTGAACAGGAATAAATGGGGGTTAAACCTTCTCCACTGAGACAGTGTTGAATGGGGTAAAACCTTCTCCACTGAGACAGTTAAATGGGGTTAAACCTTCTCCACTGAGACAGGGTTAAATGGGGGTTAAACCTTCTCGACTGAGACAGGATTAAAAGGGGGTTAAACCTTCTTCACTGAGACAGGGTTAAATGGGGTTAAACCTTCTCCACTGAGACAGGGTTAAATGGGGTTAAACCTTCTCCACTGAGACAGTTAAATGGGGTTAAACCTTCTCCGCTGAGACAGTTAAATGGGGTTAAACCTTCTCCACTGAGAGAGGATTAAATGGGGGTTAAACCTTCTCCACAGAGACAGGGTTAAATGGGGTTAAACCTTCTCCACTGAGACAGTTAAATGGGGTTAAACCTTCTCCACTGAGAGAGGATTAAATGGGGGTTAAACCTTCTCCACTGAGACAGGGTTAAATGGGGTTAAACCTTCTCCACTGAGACAGGGTTAACTGGGGATTAAACCTTCTCCACTGAGACAGGGTTAAATGGGGTTAAGCCTTCTTCACTGAGACAGGGTTAAATGGGGTTAAACCTTCTCCACTGAGACAGGGTTAACTGGGGATTAAACCTTCTCCACTGAGACAGGGTTAACTGGGGATTAAACCTTCTCCACTGAGACAGGGTTAAATGGGGTTAAGCCTTCTCCACTGAGACAGGGTTAAATGGGGTTAAACCTTCTCCACTGAGACAGGGTTAACTGGGGATTAAACCTTCTCCACTGAGACAGGGTTAAATGGGGTTAAACCTTCTCCACTGAGACAGGGTTAAATGGGGTTCAACCTTCTCCACTGAGACAGGGTTAAATGGGGTTCAACCTTCCCCACTGAGACTGGATTAAATGGGGGTTAAACCTTCTCCACTGAGACTGGATTAAATGGGGTTAAACCATCTCCACTGAGATAGTATTAAATGGGGTTAAACCATCTCCACTGAGACAGTATTAAATGGGGTTAAACCTTCTCCACTGAGATAGTATTAAATGGGGTTAAACCTTCTCCACTGAGACTGGATTAAATGGGGTTCAACCTTCCCCACTGAGACTGGATTAAATGGGGGTTAAACCTTCTCCACTGAGACTGGATTAAATGGGGTTAAACCATCTCCACTGAGATAGTATTAAATGGGGTTAAACCATCTCCACTGAGACAGTATTAAATGGGGTTAAACCTTCTCCACTGAGATAGTATTAAATGGGGTTAAACCTTCTCCACTGAGACTGGATTAAATGGGGTTAAACCTTCTCCACTGAGACTGGATTAAATGGGGTTAAACCATCTCCACTGAGATAGTATTAAATGGGGTTAAACCTTCTCCACTGAGACTGGATTAAATGGGGTTAAACCATCTCCACTGAGATAGTATTAAATGGGGTTAAACCTTCTCCACTGAGATAGTATTAAATGGGGTTAAACCTTCTCCACTGAGACAGTATTAAATGGGGTTAAACCTTCTCCACTGAGACTGGATTAAATGGGGTTAAACCTTCTCCACTGAGACAGGGTTAAATGGGGTTCAACCTTCCCCACTGAGACAGGATTAAATGGGGTTAAACCTTCTCCACTGAGATAGTATTAAATGGGGTTAAACCATCTCCACTGAGACTGGATTAAATGGGGTTAAACCTTCTCCACTGAGATAGTATTAAATGGGGTTAAACCATCTCCACTGAGATAGTATTAAATGGGGTTAAACCTTCTCCACTGAGACTGGATTAAATGGGGTTAAACCTTCTCCACTGAGACTGGATTAAATGGGGTTAAACCATCTCCACTGAGATAGTATTAAATGGGGTTAAACCTTCTCCACTGAGATAGTATTAAATGGGGTTAAACCTTCTCCACGGAGACAGTATTAAATGGGGTTATACCTTCTCCACTGAGACTGGATTAAATGGGGTTAAACCTTCTCCACTGAGACTGGATTAAATGGGGTTAAACCTTCTCCACTGAGACTGGATTAAATGGGGTTAAACCTTCTCCACTGAGACAGTATTAAATGGGGTTAAACCATCTCCACCGAGATCGGATTAAATGGGGTTAAACCATCTCCACCGAGATCGGATTAAATGGGGTTAAACCTTCTCCACTAAGATAGTATTAAATGAGTTTAAACCAGCTCCACTGAGACAGTATTAAATGGGGTTAAACCTTCTCCACTGAGACAGTTAAATGGGGTTAAACCTTCTCCACTGAGATAGTATTAAATGGGGTTAAACCTTCTCCACTGAGATAGTATTAAATGGGGTTAAACCATCTCCACTGAGATAGTATTAAATGGGGTTAAACCTTCTCCACTGAGACTGGATTAAATGGGGTTAAACCTTCTCCACTGAGACAGTATTAAATGGGGTTAAACCATCTCCACCGAGACAGGATTAAATGGGTTTAAACCTTCTCCACTGAGACAGTATTAAATGGGGTTAAACCATCTCCACCGAGATCGGATTAAATGGGGTTAAACCATCTCCACCGAGATCGGATTAAATGGGGTTAAACCTTCTCCACTGAGATAGTATTAAATGGGGTTAAACCTTCTCCACTGAGACAGTATTAAATGGGGTTAAACCATCTCCACCGAGATCGGATTAAATGGGGTTAAACCATCTCCACCGAGATCGGATTAAATGGGGTTAAACCATCTCCACCGAGATCGGATTAAATGGGGTTAAACCTTCTCCACTGAGATAGTATTAAATGGGGTTAAACCTTCTCCACTGAGACAGTTAAATGGGGTTAAACCATCTCCACTGAGATAGTATTAAATGGGGTTAAACCTTCTCCACAGAGATAGTATTAAATGGGGTTAAACCTTCTCCACTGAGATAGTATTAAATGGGGTTAAACCTTCTCCACTGAGATAGTATTAAATGGGGTTAAACCTTCTCCACTGAGATAGTATTAAATGGGGTTAAACCTTCTTCACTGAGACAGGGTTAAATGGGGGTTAAACCTTCTCCACTGAGACAGTTAAATGGGGTTAAACCTTCTCCACTGAACAGGAATAAATGGGGGTTAAACCTTCTCCACTGAGACAGGGTTGAATGGGGTAAAACCTTCTCCACTGAGACAGTTAAATGGGGTTAAACCTTCTCCACTGAGACAGGGTTAAATGGGGGTTAAACCTTCTCGACTGAGACAGGATTAAAAGGGGGTTAAACCTTCTTCACTGAGACAGGGTTAAATGGGGTTAAACCTTCTCCACTGAGACAGGGTTAAATGGGGTTAAACCTTCTCCACTGAGACAGTTAAATGGGGTTAAACCTTCTCCGCTGAGACAGTTAAATGGGGTTAAACCTTCTCCACTGAGAGAGGATTAAATGGGGGTTAAACCTTCTCCACAGAGACAGGGTTAAATGGGGTTAAACCTTCTCCACTGAGACAGTTAAATGGGGTTAAACCTTCTCCACTGAGAGAGGATTAAATGGGGGTTAAACCTTCTCCACTGAGACAGGGTTAAATGGGGTTAAACCTTCTCCACTGAGACAGGGTTAACTGGGGATTAAACCTTCTCCACTGAGACAGGGTTAAATGGGGTTAAGCCTTCTTCACTGAGACAGGGTTAAATGGGGTTAAACCTTCTCCACTGAGACAGGGTTAACTGGGGATTAAACCTTCTCCACTGAGACAGGGTTAACTGGGGATTAAACCTTCTCCACTGAGACAGGGTTAAATGGGGTTAAGCCTTCTCCACTGAGACAGGGTTAAATGGGGTTAAACCTTCTCCACTGAGACAGGGTTAACTGGGGATTAAACCTTCTCCACTGAGACAGGGTTAAATGGGGTTAAACCTTCTCCACTGAGACAGGGTTAAATGGGGTTCAACCTTCTCCACTGAGACAGGGTTAAATGGGGTTCAACCTTCCCCACTGAGACAGGATGAAATGGGGGTTAAACCTTCTCCACTGAGACTGGATTAAATGGGGTTAAACCATCTCCACTGAGATAGTATTAAATGGGGTTAAACCATCTCCACTGAGACAGTATTAAATGGGGTTAAACCTTCTCCACTGAGATAGTATTAAATGGGGTTAAACCTTCTCCACTGAGACTGGATTAAATGGGGTTAAACCTTCTCCACTGAGACTGGATTAAATGGGGTTAAACCATCTCCACTGAGATAGTATTAAATGGGGTTAAACCTTCTCCACTGAGACTGGATTAAATGGGGTTAAACCTTCTCCACCGAGATCAGATTAAATGGGGTTAAACCTTCTCCACTGAGACTGGATTAAATGGGGTTAAACCTTCTCCACTGAGACTTGATTAAATGGGGTTAAACCATCTCCACTGAGATAGTATTAAATGGGGTTAAACCTTCTCCACTGAGACAGTTAAATGGGGTTAAACCATCTCCACTGAGATAGTATTAAATGGGGTTAAACCATCTCCACTGAGATAGTATTAAATGGGGTTAAACCTTCTCCACTGAGATAGTATTAAATGGGGTTAAACCTTCTCCACTGAGACAGTATTAAATGGGGTTAAACCTTCTCCACTGAGACTGGATTAAATGGGGTTAAACCTTCTCCACTGAGACAGGGTTAAATGGGGTTCAACCTTCCCCACTGAGACAGGATTAAATGGGGTTAAACCTTCTCCACTGAGATAGTATTAAATGGGGTTAAACCATCTCCACTGAGACAGGATTAAATGGGGTTAAACCTTCTCCACTGAGATAGTATTAAATGGGGTTAAACCATCTCCACTGAGATAGTATTAAATGGGGTTAAACCTTCTCCACTGAGACTGGATTAAATGGGGTTAAACCTTCTCCACTGAGACTGGATTAAATGGGGTTAAACCATCTCCACTGAGATAGTATTAAATGGGGTTAAACCTTCTCCACTGAGATAGTATTAAATGGGGTTAAACCTTCTCCACTGAGACAGTATTAAATGGGGTTAAACCTTCTCCACTGAGACTGGATTAAATGTGGTTAAACCTTCTCCACTGAGACTGGATTAAATGGGGTTAAACCTTCTCCACTGAGACTGGATTAAATGGGGTTAAACCTTCTCCACTGAGACAGTATTAAATGGGGTTAAACCATCTCCACCGAGATCGGATTAAATGGGGTTAAACCATCTCCACCGAGATCGGATTAAATGGGGTTAAACCTTCTCCACTGAGATAGTATTAAATGGGTTTAAACCAGCTCCACTGAGACAGTATTAAATGGGGTTAAACCTTCTCCACTGAGACAGTTAAATGGGGTTAAACCTTCTCCACTGAGATAGTATTAAATGGGGTTAAACCTTCTCCACTGAGATAGTATTAAATGGGGTTAAACCATCTCCACTGAGATAGTATTAAATGGGGTTAAACCTTCTCCACTGAGACTGGATTAAATGGGGTTAAACCTTCTCCACTGAGACAGTATTAAATGGGGTTAAACCATCTCCACCGAGACAGGATTAAATGGGTTTAAACCTTCTCCACTGAGACAGTATTAAATGGGGTTAAACCATCTCCACCGAGATCGGATTAAATGGGGTTAAACCATCTCCACCGAGATCGGATTAAATGGGGTTAAACCTTCTCCACTGAGATAGTATTAAATGGGGTTAAACCTTCTCCACTGAGACAGTATTAAATGGGGTTAAACCATCTCCACCGAGATCGGATTAAATGGGGTTAAACCATCTCCACTGAGATCGGATTAAATGGGGTTAAACCATCTCCACCGAGATCGGATTAAATGGGGTTAAACCTTCTCCACTGAGATAGTATTAAATGGGGTTAAACCTTCTCCACTGAGACAGTAAAATGGGGTTAAACCATCTCCACTGAGATAGTATTAAATGGGGTTAAACCTTCTCCACAGAGATAGTATTAAATGGGGTTAAACCTTCTCCACTGAGATAGTATTAAATGGGGTTAAACCTTCTCCACTGAGATAGTATTAAATGGGGTTAAACCTTCTCCACTGAGATAGTATTAAATGGGGTTAAACCTTCTCCACTGAGATAGTATTAAATGGGGTTAAACCTTCTCCACTGAGATAGTATTAAATGGGGTTAAACCATCTCCACTGAGATAGTATTAAATGGGGTTAACCCTTCTCCTCTGAGACAGGATTAAATGGGGTTAAACCACCTCCACTGAGATAGTATTAAATGGGGTTAAACCTTCTCCACTGAGACAGTTAAATGGGGTTAAACCATCTCCACTGAGATAGTATTAAATGGGGTTAAACCTTCTCCACTGAGATAGTATTAAATGGGGTTAAACCTTCTCCACTGAGATAGTATGAAATGGGGTTAAACCTTCTCCACTGAGATAGTATTAAATGGGGTTAAACCTTCTCCACTGAGATAGTATTAAATGGGGTTAAACCTTCTCCACTGAGATAGTATTAAATGGGGTTAAACCATCTCCACTGAGATAGTATTAAATGGGGTTAAACCTTCTCCTCTGAGACAGGATTTAATGGGGTTAAACCACCTCCACTGAGATAGTATTAAATGGGGTTAAACCAGCTCCACTGAGACAGTATTAAATGGGGTTCAACCTTCTCCACTGAGACAGTATTAAATGGGGTTAAACCTTCTCCACTGAGATAGTATTAAATGGGGTTAAACCATCTCCACTGAGATAGTATTAAATGGGGTTAAACCAGCTCCACTGAGACTGGATTAAATGGGGGTTAAACCTTCTCCACTGAGACAGGGTTAAATGGGGTTAAACCTTCTCCACTGAGACAGGGTTAAATGGGATTAAACCTTCCCCACTAAGACAGTTAAATGGGGTTAAACCTTCTCCACTGAGACAGTTAAATGGGGTTAAACCTTCTCCACTGAGAGAGGATTAAATGGGGGTTAAACCTTCTCCACTGAGACAGGGTTAAATGGGGTTAAACCTTCTCCACTGAGACAGGGTTAAATGGGATTAAACCTTCCCCACTAAAACAGTTAAATGGGGTTAAACCTTCTCCACTGAGACAGTTAAATGGGGTTAAACCTTCTCCACTGAGATAGTATTAAATGGGGTTAAACCTTCTCCACTGAGATAGTATTAAATGGGGTTAAACCATCTCCACTGAGATAGTATTAAATGGGGTTAAACCATCTCCACTGAGATAGTATTAAATGGGGTTAAACCTTCTCCACTGAGATAGTATTAAATGGGGTTAAACCTTCTCCACTGAGACAGTTAAATGAGGTTAAACCTTCTCCACTGAGACAGTTAAATGGGGTTAAACCTTCTCCACTGAACAGGAATAAATGGGGATTAAACCTTCTCCACTGAGACAGGGTTGAATGGGGTAAAACCTTCTCCACTGAGACAGTTAAATGGGGTTAAACCTTCTCCACTGAGACAGGGTTAAATGGGGGTTAAACCTTCTCGACTGAGACAGGATTAAAAGGGGGTTAAACCTTCTTCACTGAGACAGGGTTAAATGGGGTTAAACCTTCTCCACTGAGACAGGGTTAAATGGGGTTAAACCTTCTCCACTGAGAGTTAAATGGGGTTAAACCTTCTCCGCTGAGACAGTTAAATGGGGTTAAACCTTCTCCACTGAGAGAGGATTAAATGGGGGTTAAACCTTCTCCACAGAGACAGGGTTAAATGGGGTTAAACCTTCTCCACTGAGACAGTTAAATGGGGTTAAACCTTCTCCACTGAGAGAGGATTAAATGGGGGTTAAACCTTCTCCACTGAGACAGGGTTAAATGGGGTTAAACCTTCTCCACTGAGACAGGGTTAACTGGGGATTAAACCTTCTCCACTGAGACAGGGTTAAATGGGGTTAAGCCTTCTTCACTGAGACAGGGTTAAATGGGGTTAAACCTTCTCCACTGAGACAGGGTTAACTGGGGATTAAACCTTCTCCACTGAGACAGGGTTAACTGGGGATTAAACCTTCTCCACTGAGACAGGGTTAAATGGGGTTAAGCCTTCTCCACTGAGACAGGGTTAAATGGGGTTAAACCTTCTCCACTGAGACAGGGTTAACTGGGGATTAAACCTTCTCCACTGAGACAGGGTTAAATGGGGTTAAACCTTCTCCACTGAGACAGGGTTAAATGGGGTTCAACCTTCTCCACTGAGACAGGGTTAAATGGGGTTCAACCTTCCCCACTGAGACAGGATTAAATGGGGGTTAAACCTTCTCCACTGAGACTGGATTAAATGGGGTTAAACCATCTCCACTGAGATAGTATTAAATGGGGTTAAACCATCTCCACTGAGACAGTATTAAATGGGGTTAAACCTTCTCCACTGAGATAGTATTAAATGGGGTTAAACCTTCTCCACTGAGACTGGATTAAATGGGGTTAAACCTTCTCCACTGAGACTGGATTAAATGGGGTTAAACCATCTCCACTGAGATAGTATTAAATGGGGTTAAACCTTCTCCACTGAGACTGGATTAAATGGGGTTAAACCTTCTCCACCGAGATCAGATTAAATGGGGTTAAACCTTCTCCACTGAGACTGGATTAAATGGGGTTAAACCTTCTCCACTGAGACTGGATTAAATGGGGTTAAACCATCTCCACTGAGATAGTATTAAATGGGGTTAAACCTTCTCCACTGAGACAGTTAAATGGGGTTAAACCATCTCCACTGAGATAGTATTAAATGGGGTTAAACCATCTCCACTGAGATAGTATTAAATGGGGTTAAACCTTCTCCACTGAGATAGTATTAAATGGGGTTAAACCTTCTCCACTGAGACAGTATTAAATGGGGTTAAACCTTCTCCACTGAGACTGGATTAAATGGGGTTAAACCTTCTCCACTGAGACAGGGTTAAATGGGGTTCAACCTTCCCCACTGAGACAGGATTAAATGGGGTTAAACCTTCTCCACTGAGATAGTATTAAATGGGGTTAAACCATCTCCACTGAGACTGGATTAAATGGGGTTAAACCTTCTCCACTGAGATAGTATTAAATGGGGTTAAACCATCTCCACTGAGATAGTATTAAATGGGGTTAAACCTTCTCCACTGAGACTGGATTAAATGGGGTTAAACCTTCTCCACTGAGACTGGATTAAATGGGGTTAAACCATCTCCACTGAGATAGTATTAAATGGGGTTAAACCTTCTCCACTGAGATAGTATTAAATGGGGTTAAACCTTCTCCACTGAGACAGTATTAAATGGGGTTAAACCTTCTCCACTGAGACTGGATTAAATGTGGTTAAACCTTCTCCACTGAGACTGGATTAAATGGGGTTAAACCTTCTCCACTGAGACTGGATTAAATGGGGTTAAACCTTCTCCACTGAGACAGTATTAAATGGGGTTAAACCATCTCCACCGAGATCGGATTAAATGGGGTTAAACCATCTCCACCGAGATCGGATTAAATGGGGTTAAACCTTCTCCACTGAGATAGTATTAAATGGGTTTAAACCAGCTCCACTGAGACAGTATTAAATGGGGTTAAACCTTCTCCACTGAGACAGTTAAATGGGGTTAAACCTTCTCCACTGAGATAGTATTAAATGGGGTTAAACCTTCTCCACTGAGATAGTATTAAATGGGGTTAAACCATCTCCACTGAGATAGTATTAAATGGGGTTAAACCTTCTCCACTGAGACTGGATTAAATGGGGTTAAACCTTCTCCACTGAGACAGTATTAAATGGGGTTAAACCATCTCCACCGAGACAGGATTAAATGGGTTTAAACCTTCTCCACTGAGACAGTATTAAATGGGGTTAAACCATCTCCACCGAGATCGGATTAAATGGGGTTAAACCATCTCCACCGAGATCGGATTAAATGGGGTTAAACCTTCTCCACTGAGATAGTATTAAATGGGGTTAAACCTTCTCCACTGAGACAGTATTAAATGGGGTTAAACCATCTCCACCGAGATCGGAATAAATGGGGTTAAACCATCTCCACCGAGATCGGATTAAATGGGGTTAAACCATCTCCACCGAGATCGGATTAAATGGGGTTAAACCTTCTCCACTGAGATAGTATTAAATGGGGTTAAACCTTCTCCACTGAGACAGTTAAATGGGGTTAAACCATCTCCACTGAGATAGTATTAAATGGGGTTAAACCTTCTCCACAGAGATAGTATTAAATGGGGTTAAACCTTCTCCACTGAGATAGTATTAAATGGGGTTAAACCTTCTCCACTGAGATAGTATTAAATGGGGTTAAACCTTCTCCACTGAGATAGTATTAAATGGGGTTAAACCTTCTCCACTGAGATAGTATTAAATGGGGTTAAACCATCTCCACTGAGATAGTATTAAATGGGGTTAACCCTTCTCCTCTGAGACAGGATTAAATGGGGTTAAACCACCTCCACTGAGATAGTATTAAATGGGGTTAAACCTTCTCCACTGAGACAGTTAAATGGGGTTAAACCATCTCCACTGAGATAGTATTAAATGGGGTTAAACCTTCTCCACTGAGATAATATTAAATGGGGTTAAACCTTCTCCACTGAGATAGTATGAAATGGGGTTAAACCTTCTCCACTGAGATAGTATTAAATGGGGTTAAACCTTCTCCACTGAGATAGTATTAAATGGGGTTAAACCTTCTCCACTGAGATAGTATTAAATGGGGTTAAACCATCTCCACTGAGATAGTATTAAATGGGGTTAAACCTTCTCCTCTGAGACAGGATTTAATGGGGTTAAACCACCTCCACTGAGAGTATTAAATGGGGTTAAACCAGCTCCACTGAGACAGTATTAAATGGGGTTCAACCTTCTCCACTGAGACAGTATTAAATGGGGTTAAACCTTCTCCACTGAGATAGTATTAAATGGGGTTAAACCATCTCCACTGAGATAGTATTAAATGGGGTTAAACCAGCTCCACTGAGACTGGATTAAATGGGGGTTAAACCTTCTCCACTGAGACAGGGTTAAATGGGGTTAAACCTTCTCCACTGAGACAGGGTTAAATGGGATTAAACCTTCCCCACTAAGACAGTTAAATGGGGTTAAACCTTCTCCACTGAGACAGTTAAATGGGGTTAAACCTTCTCCACTGAGAGAGGATTAAATGGGGGTTAAACCTTCTCCACTGAGACAGGGTTAAATGGGGTTAAACCTTCTCCACTGAGACAGGGTTAAATGGGATTAAACCTTCCCCACTAAAACAGTTAAATGGGGTTAAACCTTCTCCACTGAGACAGTTAAATGGGGTTAAACCTTCTCCACTGAGATAGTATTAAATGGGGTTAAACCTTCTCCACTGAGATAGTATTAAATGGGGTTAAACCATCTCCACTGAGATAGTATTAAATGGGGTTAAACCTTCTCCACTGAGACAGTATTAAATGGGGTTAAACCATCTCCACCGAGATCGGATTAAATGGGGTTAAACCATCTCCACCGAGATCGGATTAAATGGGGTTAAACCATCTCCACCGAGATCGGATTAAATGGGGTGAAACCTTCTCCACTGAGATAGTATTAAATGGGGTTAAACCTTCTCCACTGAGACAGTTAAATGGGGTTAAACCATCTCCACTGAGATAGTATTAAATGGGGTTAAACCTTCTCCACTGAGATAGTATTAAATGGGGTTAAACCTTCTCCACTGAGATAGTATTAAATGGGGTTAAACCTTCTCCACTGAGATAGTATTAAATGGGGTTAAACCTTCTCCACTGAGACAGTATTAAATGGGGTTAAACCATCTCCACCGAGATCGGATTAAATGGGGTTAAACCATCTCCACCGAGATCGGATTAAATGGGGTTAAACCATCTCCACCGAGATCGGATTAAATGAGGTTAAACCTTCTCCACTGAGATAGTATTAAATGGGGTTAAACCTTCTCCACTGAGACAGTTAAATGGGGTTAAACCATCTCCACTGAGATAGTATTAAATGGGGTTAAACCTTCTCCACAGAGATAGTATTAAATGGGGTTAAACCTTCTCCACTGAGATAGTATTAAATGGGGTTAAACCTTCTCCACTGAGATAGTATTAAATGGGGTTAAACCTTCTCCACTGAGATAGTATTAAATGGGGTTAAACCTTCTTCACTGAGACAGGGTTAAATGGGGGTTAAACCTTCTCCACTGAGACAGTTAAATGGGGTTAAACCTTCTCCACTGAACAGGAATAAATGGGGGTTAAACCTTCTCCACTGAGACAGGGTTGAATGGGGTAAAACCTTCTCCACTGAGACAGTTAAATGGGGTTAAACCTTCTCCACTGAGACAGGGTTAAATGGGGGTTAAACCTTCTCGACTGAGACAGGATTAAAAGGGGGTTAAACCTTCTTCACTGAGACAGGGTTAAATGGGGTTAAACCTTCTCCACTGAGACAGGGTTAAATGGGGTTAAACCTTCTCCACTGAGAGTTAAATGGGGTTAAACCTTCTCCGCTGAGACAGTTAAATGGGGTTAAACCTTCTCCACTGAGAGAGGATTAAATGGGGGTTAAACCTTCTCCACAGAGACAGGGTTAAATGGGGTTAAACCTTCTCCACTGAGACAGTTAAATGGGGTTAAACCTTCTCCACTGAGAGAGGATTAAATGGGGGTTAAACCTTCTCCACTGAGACAGGGTTAAATGGGGTTAAACCTTCTCCACTGAGACAGGGTTAACTGGGGATTATACCTTCTCCACTGAGACAGGGTTAAATGGGGTTAAGCCTTCTTCACTGAGACAGGGTTAAATGGGGTTAAACCTTCTCCACTGAGACAGGGTTAACTGGGGATTAAACCTTCTCCACTGAGACAGGGTTAACTGGGGATTAAACCTTCTCCACTGAGACAGGGTTAAATGGGGTTAAGCCTTCTCCACTGAGACAGGGTTAAATGGGGTTAAACCTTCTCCACTGAGACAGGGTTAACTGGGGATTAAACCTTCTCCACTGAGACAGGGTTAAATGGGGTTAAACCTTCTCCACTGAGACAGGGTTAAATGGGGTTCAACCTTCTCCACTGAGACAGGGTTAAATGGGGTTCAACCTTCCCCACTGAGACAGGATTAAATGGGGGTTAAACCTTCTCCACTGAGACTGGATTAAATGGGGTTAAACCATCTCCACTGAGATAGTATTAAATGGGGTTAAACCATCTCCACTGAGACAGTATTAAATGGGGTTAAACCTTCTCCACTGAGATAGTATTAAATGGGGTTAAACCTTCTCCACTGAGACTGGATTAAATGGGGTTAAACCTTCTCCACTGAGACTGGATTAAATGGGGTTAAACCATCTCCACTGAGATAGTATTAAATGGGGTTAAACCTTCTCCACTGAGACTGGATTAAATGGGGTTAAACCTTCTCCACCGAGATCAGATTAAATGGGGTTAAACCTTCTCCACTGAGACTGGATTAAATGGGGTTAAACCTTCTCCACTGAGACTGGATTAAATGGGGTTAAACCATCTCCACTGAGATAGTATTAAATGGGGTTAAACCTTCTCCACTGAGACAGTTAAATGGGGTTAAACCATCTCCACTGAGATAGTATTAAATGGGGTTAAACCATCTCCACTGAGATAGTATTAAATGGGGTTAAACCTTCTCCACTGAGATAGTATTAAATGGGGTTAAACCTTCTCCACTGAGACAGTATTAAATGGGGTTAAACCTTCTCCACTGAGACTGGATTAAATGGGGTTAAACCTTCTCCACTGAGACAGGGTTAAATGGGGTTCAACCTTCCCCACTGAGACAGGATTAAATGGGGTTAAACCTTCTCCACTGAGATAGTATTAAATGGGGTTAAACCATCTCCACTGAGACTGGATTAAATGGGGTTAAACCTTCTCCACTGAGATAGTATTAAATGGGGTTAAACCATCTCCACTGAGATAGTATTAAATGGGGTTAAACCTTCTCCACTGAGACTGGATTAAATGGGGTTAAACCTTCTCCACTGAGACTGGATTAAATGGGGTTAAACCATCTCCACTGAGATAGTATTAAATGGGGTTAAACCTTCTCCACTGAGATAGTATTAAATGGGGTTAAACCTTCTCCACTGAGACAGTATTAAATGGGGTTAAACCTTCTCCACTGAGACTGGATTAAATGTGGTTAAACCTTCTCCACTGAGACTGGATTAAATGGGGTTAAACCTTCTCCACTGAGACTGGATTAAATGGGGTTAAACCTTCTCCACTGAGACAGTATTAAATGGGGTTAAACCATCTCCACCGAGATCGGATTAAATGGGGTTAAACCATCTCCACCGAGATCGGATTAAATGGGGTTAAACCTTCTCCACTGAGATAGTATTAAATGGGTTTAAACCAGCTCCACTGAGACAGTATTAAATGGGGTTAAACCTTCTCCACTGAGACAGTTAAATGGGGTTAAACCTTCTCCACTGAGATAGTATTAAATGGGGTTAAACCTTCTCCACTGAGATAGTATTAAATGGGGTTAAACCATCTCCACTGAGATAGTATTAAATGGGGTTAAACCTTCTCCACTGAGACTGGATTAAATGGGGTTAAACCTTCTCCACTGAGACAGTATTAAATGGGGTTAAACCATCTCCACCGAGACAGGATTAAATGGGTTTAAACCTTCTCCACTGAGACAGTATTAAATGGGGTTAAACCATCTCCACCGAGATCGGATTAAATGGGGTTAAACCATCTCCACCGAGATCGGATTAAATGGGGTTAAACCTTCTCCACTGAGATAGTATTAAATGGGGTTAAACCTTCTCCACTGAGACAGTATTAAATGGGGTTAAACCATCTCCACCGAGATCGGATTAAATGGGGTTAAACCATCTCCACCGAGATCGGATTAAATGGGGTTAAACCATCTCCACCGAGATCGGATTAAATGGGGTTAAACCTTCTCCACTGAGATAGTATTAAATGGGGTTAAACCTTCTCCACTGAGACAGTTAAATGGGGTTAAACCATCTCCACTGAGATAGTATTAAATGGGGTTAAACCTTCTCCACAGAGATAGTATTAAATGGGGTTAAACCTTCTCCACTGAGATAGTATTAAATGGGGTTAAACATTCTCCACTGAGATAGTATTAAATGGGGTTAAACCTTCTCCACTGAGATAGTATTAAATGGGGTTAAACCTTCTCCACTGTGATAGTATTAAATGGGGTTAAACCATCTCCACTGAGATAGTATTAAATGGGGTTAACCCTTCTCCTCTGAGACAGGATTAAATGGGGTTAAACCACCTCCACTGAGATAGTATTAAATGGGGTTAAACCTTCTCCACTGAGACAGTTAAATGGGGTTAAACCATCTCCACTGAGATAGTATTAAATGGGGTTAAACCTTCTCCACTGAGATAGTATTAAATGGGGTTAAACCTTCTCCACTGAGATAGTATGAAATGGCGTTAAACCTTCTCCACTGAGATAGTATTAAATGGGGTTAAACCTTCTCCACTGAGATAGTATTAAATGGGGTTAAACCTTCTCCACTGAGATAGTATTAAATGGGGTTAAACCATCTCCACTGAGATAGTATTAAATGGGGTTAAACCTTCTCCTCTGAGACAGGATTTAATGGGGTTAAACCACCTCCACTGAGAGTATTAAATGGGGTTAAACCAGCTCCACTGAGACAGTATTAAATGGGGTTCAACCTTCTCCACTGAGACAGTATTAAATGGGGTTAAACCTTCTCCACTGAGATAGTATTAAATGGGGTTAAACCATCTCCACTGAGATAGTATTAAATGGGGTTAAACCAGCTCCACTGAGACTGGATTAAATGGGGGTTAAACCTTCTCCACTGAGACAGGGTTAAATGGGGTTAAACCTTCTCCACTGAGACAGGGTTAAATGGGATTAAACCTTCCCCACTAAGACAGTTAAATGGGGTTAAACCTTCTCCACTGAGACAGTTAAATGGGGTTAAACCTTCTCCACTGAGAGAGGATTAAATGGGGGTTAAACCTTCTCCACTGAGACAGGGTTAAATGGGGTTAAACCTTCTCCACTGAGACAGGGTTAAATGGGATTAAACCTTCCCCACTAAAACAGTTAAATGGGGTTAAACCTTCTCCACTGAGACAGTTAAATGGGGTTAAACCTTCTCCACTGAGATAGTATTAAATGGGGTTAAACCTTCTCCACTGAGATAGTATTAAATGGGGTTAAACCATCTCCACTGAGATAGTATTAAATGGGGTTAAACCATCTCCACTGAGATAGTATTAAATGGGGTTAAACCTTCCCCACTGAGATAGTATTAAATGGGGTTAAACCTTCTCCACTGAGACAGTTAAATGGGGTTAAACCTTCTCCACTGAGACAGTATTAAATGGGGTTAAACCTTCTCCACTGAGACAGGGTTAAATTGGATTAAACCTTCTCCACTGAGAGAGGATTAAATGGGGGTTAAACCTTCTCCACTGAGACAGGGTTAAATGGGGTTAAACCTTCTCCACTGAGACAGGGTTAAATGGGACTAAACCTTCCCCACTAAGACAGTTAAATGGGGTTAAACCTTCTCCACTGAGATAGTATTAAATGGGGTTAAACCTTCTCCACTGAGATAGTATTAAATGGGGTTAAACCATCTCCACTGAGACTGGATTAAATGGGGTTAAACCTTCTCCACTGAGACTGGATTAAATGGGGTTAAAATATCTCCACTGAGACAGTATTAAATGGGGTTAAACCTTCTCCACTGAGATAGTATTAAATGGGGTTAAACCTTCTCCACTGAGATAGTATTAAATGGGGTTAAACCATCTCCACTGAGACTGGATTAAATGGGGTTAAACCTTCTCCACTGAGACTGGATTAAATGGGGTTAAACCATCTGCACTGAGACTGGATTAAATGGGGTTAAACCTTCTCCACTGAGATAGTATTAAATGGGGTTAAACCTTCTCCACTGAGATAGTATTAAATGGGGTTAAACCTTCTCCACTGAGATAGTATTAAATGGGGTTAAACCTTCTCCACTGAGATAGTATTAAATGGGGTTAAACCATCTCCACTGAGATAGTATTAAATGGGGTTAAACCTTCTCCACTGAGACAGTATTAAATGGGGTTAAACCTTCTCCACTGAGACTGGATTAAATGGGGTTAAACCTTCTCCACTGAGACAGGGTTAAATGGGGTTCAACCTTCCCCACTGAGACAGGATTAAATGGGGTTAAACCTTCTCCACTGAGATAGTATTAAATGGGGTTAAACCATCTCCACTGAGACTGGATTAAATGGGGTTAAACCTTCTCCACTGAGATAGTATTAAATGGGGTTAAACCATCTCCACTGAGATAGTATTAAATGGGGTTAAACCATCTCCACTGAGATAGTATTAAATGGGGTTAAACCTTCTCCACTGAGATAGTATTAAATGTGGTTAAACCTTCTCCACTGAGACTGGATTAAATGGGGTTAAACCTTCTCCACTGAGACTGGATTAATTGGGGTTAAACCATCTCCACTGAGATAGTATTAAATGGGGTTAAACCTTCTCCACTGAGATAGTATTAAATGGGGTTAAACCTTCTCCACTGAGACAGTATTAAATGGGGTTAAACCTTCTCCACTGAGACTGGATTAAATGGGGTTAAACCTTCTCCACTGAGACTGGATTAAATGGGGTTAAACCTTCTCCACTGAGACTGGATTAAATGGGGTTAAACCTTCTCCACTGAGACAGTATTAAATGGGGTTAAACCATCTCCACCGAGATCGGATTAAATGGGGTTAAACCATCTCCACCGAGATCGGATTAAATGGGGTTAAACCTTCTCCACTGAGATAGTATTAAATGGGTTTAAACCAGCTCCACTGAGACAGTATTAAATGGGGTTAAACCTTCTCCACTGAGACAGTTAAATGGGGTTAAACCTTCTCCACTGAGATAGTATTAAATGGGGTTAAACCTTCTCCACTGAGATAGTATTAAATGGGGTTAAACCATCTCCACTGAGATAGTATTAAATGGGGTTAAACCTTCTCCACTGAGACTGGATTAAATGGGGTTAAACCTTCTCCACTGAGACAGTATTAAATGGGGTTAAACCATCTCCACCGAGACAGGATTAAATGGGTTTAAACCTTCTCCACTGAGACAGTATTAAATGGGGTTAAACCATCTCCACCGAGATCGGATTAAATGGGGTTAAACCATCTCCACCGAGATCGGATTAAATGGGGTTAAACCTTCTCCACTGAGATAGTATTAAATGGGGTTAAACCTTCTCCACTGAGACAGTATTAAATGGGGTTAAACCATCTCCACCGAGATCGGATTAAATGGGGTTAAACCATCTCCACCGAGATCGGATTAAATGGGGTTAAACCATCTCCACCGAGATCGGATTAAATGGGGTTAAACCTTCTCCACTGAGATAGTATTAAATGGGGTTAAACCTTCTCCACTGAGACAGTTAAATGGGGTTAAACCATCTCCACTGAGATAGTATTAAATGGGGTTAAACCTTCTCCTCAGAGATAGTATTAAATGGGGTTAAACCTTCTCCTCAGAGATAGTATTAAATGGGGTTAAACCTTCTCCACTGAGATAGTATTAAATGGGGTTAAACCTTCTCCACTGAGATAGTATTAAATGGGGTTAAACCTTCTCCACTGAGATAGTATTAAATGGGGTTAAACCTTCTCCACTGAGATAGTATTAAATGGGGTTAAACCATCTCCACTGAGATAGTATTAAATGGGGTTAAACCTTCTCCACTGAGACTGGATTAAATGGGGTTAAACCTTCTCCACTGAGACAGTATTAAATGGGGTTAAACCATCTCCACCGAGACAGGATTAAATGGGTTTAAACCTTCTCCACTGAGACAGTATTAAATGGGGTTAAACCATCTCCACCGAGATCGGATTAAATGGGGTTAAACCATCTCCACCGAGATCGGATTAAATGGGGTTAAACCTTCTCCACTGAGATAGTATTAAATGGGGTTAAACCTTCTCCACTGAGACAGTATTAAATGGGGTTAAACCATCTCCACCGAGATCGGATTAAATGGGGTTAAACCATCTCCACCGAGATCGGATTAAATGGGGTTAAACCATCTCCACCGAGATCGGATTAAATGGGGTTAAACCTTCTCCACTGAGATAGTATTAAATGGGGTTAAACCTTCTCCACTGAGACAGTTAAATGGGGTTAAACCATCTCCACTGAGATAGTATTAAATGGGGTTAAACCTTCTCCTCAGAGATAGTATTAAATGGGGTTAAACCTTCTCCTCAGAGATAGTATTAAATGGGGTTAAACCTTCTCCACTGAGATAGTATTAAATGGGGTTAAACCTTCTCCACTGAGATAGTATTAAATGGGGTTAAACCTTCTCCACTGAGATAGTATTAAATGGGGTTAAACCTTCTCCACTGAGATAGTATTAAATGGGGTTAAACCATCTCCACTGAGATAGTATTAAATGGGGTTAACCCTTCTCCTCTGAGACAGGATTAAATGGGGTTAAACCACCTCCACTGAGATAGTATTAAATGGGGTTAAACCTTCTCCACTGAGACAGTTAAATGGGGTTAAACCATCTCCACTGAGATAGTATTAAATGGGGTTAAACCTTCTCCACTGAGATAGTATTAAATGGGGTTAAACCTTCTCCACTGAGATAGTATGAAATGGGGTTAAACCTTCTCCACTGAGATAGTATTAAATGGGGTTAAACCTTCTCCACTGAGATAGTATTAAATGGGGTTAAACCTTCTCCACTGAGATAGTATTAAATGGGGTTAAACCATCTCCACTGAGATAGTATTAAATGGGGTTAAACCTTCTCCTCTGAGACAGGATTAAATGGGGTTAAACCACCTCCACTGAGATAGTATTAAATGGGGTTAAACCAGCTCCACTGAGACAGTATTAAATGGGGTTCAACCTTCTCCACTGAGACAGTATTAAATGGGGTTAAACCTTCTCCACTGAGATAGTATTAAATGGGGTTAAACCATCTCCACTGAGATAGTATTAAATGGGGTTAAACCAGCTCCACTGAGACTGGATTAAATGGGGGTTAAACCTTCTCCACTGAGACAGGGTTAAATGGGGTTAAACCTTCTCCACTGAGACAGGGTTAAATGGGATTAAACCTTCCCCACTAAGACAGTTAAATGGGGTTAAACCTTCTCCACTGAGACAGTTAAATGGGGTTAAACCTTCTCCACTGAGAGAGGATTTAATGGGGGTTAAACCTTCTCCACTGAGACAGGGTTAAATGGGGTTAAACCTTCTCCACTGAGACAGGGTTAAATGGGATTAAACCTTCCCCACTAAAACAGTTAAATGGGGTTAAACCTTCTCCACTGAGACAGTTAACTGGGGTTAAACCTTCTCCACTGAGATAGTATTAAATGGGGTTAAACCTTCTCCACTGAGATAGTATTAAATGGGGTTAAACCATCTCCACTGAGATAGTATTAAATGGGGTTAAACCTTCTCCACTGAGACAGTTAAATGGGGTTAAACCTTCTCCACTGAGACAGTATTAAACGGGGTTAAACCTTCTCCACTGAGACAGGGTTAAATTGGGTTAAACCTTCTCCACTGAGAGAGGATTAAATGGGGTTAAACCAGCTCCACTGAGACTGGATTAAATGGGGGTTAAACCTTCTCCACTGAGACAGGGTTAAATGGGGTTAAACCTTCTCCACTGAGACAGGGTTAAATGGGGTTAAACCTTCTCCACTGAGACAGGGTTAAATGGGACTAAACCTTCCCCACTAAGACAGTTAAATGGGGTTAAACCTTCTCCACTGAGATAGTATTAAATGGGGTTAAACCTTCTCCACTGAGATAGTATTAAATGGGGTTAAACCATCTCCACTGAGACTGGATTAAATGGGGTTAAACCTTCTCCACTGAGACTGGATTAAATGGGGTTAAAATATCTCCACTGAGACAGTATTAAATGGGGTTAAACCTTCTCCACTGAGATAGTATTAAATGGGGTTAAACCTTCTCCACTGAGATAGTATTAAATGGGGTTAAACCATCTCCACTGAGACTGGATTAAATGGGGTTAAACCTTCTCCACTGAGACTGGATTAAATGGGGTTAAACCTTCTCCACTGAGACTGGATTAAATGGGGTTAAACCATCTGCACTGAGACTGGATTAAATGGGGTTAAACCTTCTCCACTGAGATAGTATTAAATGGGGTTAAACCTTCTCCACTGAGATAGTATTAAATGGGGTTAAACCATCTCCACTGAGATAGTATTAAATGGGGTTAAACCTTCTCCACTGAGATAGTATTAAATGTAGTTAAACCTTCTCCACTGAGATCGTATTAAATGGGGTTAAACCTTCTCCACTGAGATAATATTAAATGGGGTTAAACCATCTCCACTGAGATAGTATTAAATGGGGTTAAACCTTCTCCACTGAGATAGTATTAAATGGGGTTAAACCATCTCCACTGAGACTGGATTAAATGGGGTTAAACCTTCTCCACTGAGATGGTATTAAATGGGGTTAAACCTTCTCCACTGAGATAGTATTAAATGGGGTTAAACCTTCTCCACTGAGATAGTATTAAATGGGGTTAAACCTTCTCCACTGAGATAGTATTAAATGGGGTTAAACCTTCTCCACTGAGATAGTATTAAATGGGGTTAAACCATCTCCACTGAGACTGGATTAAATGGGGTTAAACCTTCTCCACTGAGACTGGATTAAATGGGGTTAAACCTTCTCCACTGAGATCGTATTAAATGGGGTTAAACCTTCTCCACTGAGATAGTATTAAATGGGGTTAAACCTTCTCCACTGAGATAGTATGAAATGGGGTTAAACCTTCTCCACTGAGATAGTATTAAATGGGGTTAAACCTTCTCCACTGAGATAGTATTAAATGGGGTTAAACCTTCTCCACTGAGACAGGGTTAAATGGGATTAAACCTTCTCCACTGAGATAGTATTAAATGGGGTTAAACCATCTCCACTGAGACTGGATTAAATGGGGTTAAACCATCTCCACTGAGACTGGATTAAATGGGGTTAAACCTTCTCCACTGAGACTGGATTAAATGGGGTTAAACCTTCTCCACTGAGACTGGATTAAATGGGGTTAAACCTTCTCCACTGAGATCGTATTAAATGGGGTTAAACCATCTCCACTGAGACTGGATTAAATGGGGTTAAACCTTCTCCACTGAGACTGGATTAAATGGGGTTAAACCTACTCCACTGAGACTGGATTAAATGGGGTTAAACCTTCTCCACTGAGACTGGATTAAATGGGGTTAAACCTTCTCCACTGAGATAGTATTAAATGGGGTTAAACCATCTCCACTGAGATAGTATTAAATGGAGTTAAACCTTCTCCACTGAGACTGGATTAAATGGGGTTAAACCTTCTCCACTGAGACAGTATTAAATGGGGTTAAACCTTCTCCACTGAGACTGGATTAAATGGGGTTAAACCATCTCCACTGAGATAGTATTAAATGGGGTTAAACCATCTCCACTGAGACTGGATTAAATGGAGTTAAACCTTCTCCACTGAGACTGGATTAAATGGGGTTAAACCATCTCCACTGAGATAGTATTAAATGGGGTTAAACCTTCTCCACTGAGATAGTATTAAATGGGGTTAAACCTTCTCCACTGAGACTGGATTAAATGGGGTTAAACCTTCTCCACTGAGACTGGATTAAATGGGGTTAAACCATCTCCACTGAGATAGTATTAAATGGTGTTAAACCTTCTCCACTGAGACTGGATTAAATGGGGTTAAACCTTCTCCACTGAGACTGGATTAAATGGGGTTAAACCTTCTCCACTGAGATAGTATTAAATGGGGTTAAACCATCTCCACTGAGATAGTATTAAATGGGGTTAAACCTTCTCTACTGAGATAGTATTAAATGGGGTTAAACCATCTCCACTGAGATAGTATTAAATGGGGTTAAACCTTCTCCACTCAGACTGGATTAAATGGAGTTAAACCTTCTCCACTGAGACTGGATTAAATGGGGTTAAACCTTCTCCACTGAAATAGTATTAAATGGGGTTAAACCTTCTCCACCGAGATAGTATTAAATGGGGTTAAACCTTCTCCACTGAGATAGTATTAAATGGGGTTAAACCTTCTCCACTGAGACAGTATTAAATGGGGTTAAACCATCTCCACTGAGACTGGATTAAATGGGGTTAAACCTTCCCCACTGAGACTGGATTAAATGGAGTTAAACCTTCTCCACTGAGATAGTATTAAATGGGGTTAAACCATCTCCACTGAGACTGGATAAAATGGAGTTAAACCTTCTCCACTGAGATAGTATTAAATGGGGTTAAACCTTCTCCACTGAGACTGGATTAAATGGGGTTAAACCATCTCCAATGAGAGAGTATTAAATGGGGTTAAACCTTCTCCACTGAGATAGTATTAAATGGGGTTAAACCTTCTCCACTGAGACTGGATTAAATGGGGTTAAACCTTCTCCACTGAGATAGTATTAAATGGGGTTAAACCTTCTCCACTGAGATAGTATTAAATGGGGTTAAACCTTCTCCACTGAGACTGGACTAAATGGGGTTAAACCTTCTCCACTGAGATAGTATTAAATGGGGTTAAACCTTCTCCACTGAGATAGTATTAAATGGGGTTAAACCTTCTCCACTGAGATAGTATGAAATGGGGTTAAACCTTCTCCACTGAGATCGTATTAAATGGGGTTAAACCTTCTCCACTGAGATAGTATTAAATGGGGTTAAACCTTCTCCACGGAGATAGTATTAAATGGGGTTAAACCATTTCCACTGAGACTGGATTAAATGGGGTTAAACCATCTCCACTGAGACTGGATTAAATGGGGTTTAACCATCTCCACTGAGACTGGATTAAATGGGGTTAAACCCTCTCCACTGAGATAGTATTAAATGGGGTTAAACCATCTCCACTGAGACTGGATTAAATGGGGTTAAACCATCTCCACTGAGACTGGATTAAATGGGGTTAAACCTTCTCCACTGAGACTGGATTAAATGGGGTTAAACCTTCTCCACTGAGACTGGATTAAATGGGGTTAAACCATCTCCACTGTGACTGGATTAAATGGGGTTAAACCATCTCCACTGAGACTGGATTAAATGGGGTTAAACCATCTCCACTGAGACAGTATTAAATGGGGTTAAACCTTCTCCACTGAGATAGTATTAAATGGGGTTAAACCTTCTCCACTGAGACTGGATTAAATGGGGTTAATCCTTCTCCACTGAGACAGGATTAAATGGGGTTAAACCTTCTCCACTGAGACAGGATTAAATGGGGTTAAACCTTCTCCACTGAGATAGTATTAAATGGGGTTAAACCTTCTCCACTGAGACTGGATTAAATGGGGTTAAACCATCTCCACTGAGATGGTATTAAATGGGGTTAAACTTTCTCCACTGAGATAGTATTAAATGGGGTTAAACCTTCTCCACTGAGACTGGATTAAATGGGGTTAAACCTTCTCCACTGAGATAGTATTAAATGGGGTTAAACCTTCTCCACTGAGACTGGATTAAATGGGGTTAAACCTTCTCCACGGAGATAGTATTAAATGGGGTTAAACCATCTCCACTGAGACTGGATTAAATGGGGTTAAACCTTCTCCACTGAGACTGGATTAAATGGGGTTAAACCATCTCCACTGAGACTGGATTAAATGGGGTTAAACCATCTCCACTGAGACAGGATTAAATGGGGTTAAACCATCTCCACTGAGACTGGATTAAATGGGGTTAAACCATCTCCACTGAGATAGTATTAAATGGGGTTAAACCTTCTCCACTGAGACTGGATTAAATGGGGTTAAACCTTCTCCACTGAGACTGGATTAAATGGGGTTAAACCTTCTCCACTGAGACTGGATTAAATGGGGTTAAACCTTCTCCACTGAGACAGGATTAAATGGGGTTAAACCTTCTCCACTGAGACTGGATTAAATGGGGTTAAACCTTCTCCACTGAGACTGGATTAAATGGGGTTAAACCTTCTCCACTGAGACTGGATTAAATAGGGTTAAACCTTCTCCACTGAGATAGTATTAACTGGGGTTAAACCTTCCCCACTGAGACAGGATTAAATGGGGTTAAACCTTCCCCACTGAGACAGGATTAAATGGGGTTAAACCTTCTCCACTGAGACTGGATTAAATGGGGGTTAAACCTTCTCCACTGAGACTGGATTAAATGGGGTTAAACCTTCCCCACTGAGATAGTATTAAATGGGGTTAAACCTTCTCCACTGAGACTGGATTAAATGGGGTTAAACCTTCTCCACTGAGACTGGATTAAATGGGGGTTAAACCTTCTCCACTGAGACTGGATTAAATGGGGTTAAACCTTCTCCACTGAGACTGGATTAAATGGGGTTAAACCTTCTCCACTGAGATAGTATTAAATGAGGTTAAACCTTCTCCACTGAGATAGTATTAAATGGAGTTAAACCTTCTCCACTGAGACTGGATTAAATGGGGTTAAACCATCTCCACTGAGACTGGATTAAATGGGGTTAAACCTTCTCCACTGAGATAGTATTAAATGAGGTTAAACCATCTCCACTGAGATAGTATTAAATGGGGTTAAACCATCTCCACTGAGATAGTATTAAATGAGGTTAAACCTTCTCCACTGAGATAGTATTAAATGGGGTTAAACCTTCTCCACTGAGACTGGATGAAATGGGGTTAAACCTTGTGCACTGAGATAGTATTAAATGGGGTTAAACCTTCTCCACTGAGACTGGATTAAATGGGGTTAAACCTTCTCCACTGAGACTGGATTAAATGGGGTTAAACCTTCTCCACTGAGACTGGATTAAATGGGGTTAAACCTTCTCCACTGAGATAGTATTAAATGGGGTTAAACCTTCTCCACTGAGACTGGATTAAATGGGGTTAAACCTTCTCCACTGAGACTGGATTAAATGGGGTTAAACCTTCTCCACTGAGACTGGATTAAATGGGGTTAAACCTTCTCCACTGAGACAGGATTAAATGGGGTTAAACCTTCTCCACTGAGACTGGATTAAATGGGGTTAAACCTTCTCCACTGAGACTGGATTAAATGGGGTTAAACCTTCTCCACTGAGACTGGATTAAATAGGGTTAAACCTTCTCCACTGAGATAGTATTAACTGGGGTTAAACCTTCCCCACTGAGACAGGATTAAATGGGGTTAAACCTTCCCCACTGAGACAGGATTAAATGGGGTTAAACCTACTCCACCGAGACTGGATTAAATGGGGGTTAAACCTTCTCCACTGAGACTGGATTAAATGGGGTTAAACCTTCCCCACTGAGATAGTATTAAATGGGGTTAAACCTTCTCCACTGAGACTGGATTAAATGGGGTTAAACCTTCTCCACTGAGACTGGATTAAATGGGGGTTAAACCTTCTCCACTGAGACTGGATTAAATGGGGTTAAACCTTCTCCACTGAGACTGGATTAAATGGGGTTAAACCTTCTCCACTGAGATAGTATTAAATGAGGTTAAACCTTCTCCACTGAGATAGTATTAAATGGGGTTAAACCTTCTCCACTGAGACTGGATTAAATGGAGTTAAACCTTCTCCACTGAGACTGGATTAAATGGGGTTAAACCATCTCCACTGAGACTGGATTAAATGGGGTTAAACCTTCTCCACTGAGATAGTATTAAATGAGGTTAAACCATCTCCACTGAGATAGTATTAAATGGGGTTAAACCATCTCCACTGAGATAGTATTAAATGAGGTTAAACCTTCTCCACTGAGATAGTATTAAATGGGGTTAAACCTTCTCCACTGAGACTGGATGAAATGGGGTTAAACCTTGTGCCCTGAGATAGTATTAAATGGGGTTAAACCTTCTCCACTGAGACTGGATTAAATGGGGTTAAACCTTCTCCACTGAGACTGGATTAAATGGGGTTAAACCTTCTCCACTGAGACTGGATTAAATGGGGTTAAACCTTCTCCACTGAGATAGTATTAAATGGGGTTAAACCTTCTCCACTGAGATAGTATTAAATGGGGTTAAACCATCTCCACTGAGACTGGATTAAATGGGGTTAAACCTTCTCCACTGAGATAGTATTAAATGGGGTTAAACCATCTCCACTGAGACTGGATTAAATGGGGTTAAACCTTCTCCACTGAGATAGTATTAAATGGTGTTAAACCTTCTCCACTGAGACTGGATTAAATGGGGTTAAACCTTCTCCACTGAGACTGGATTAAATGGGGTTAAACCTTCTCCACTGAGACAGTATTAAATGGGGTTAAACCTTCTCCACTGAGATTGTATTAAATGGGGTTAAACCTTCTCCACTGAGACTGGATTAAATGGGGTTAAACCTTCCCCACTGAGATAGTATTAAATGGGGTTAAACCATCTCCACTGAGACAGTATTAAATGGGGTTAAACCATCTCCACTGAGATAGTATTAAATGGGGTTAAACCTTCTCCACTGAGACAGTATTAAATGGGGTTAAACCATCTCCACTGAGATAGTATTAAATGGGGTTAAACCTTCTCCACTGAGATAGTATTAAATGGGGTTAAACCTTCTCCACTGAGACTGGATTAAATGGGGTTAAACCTTCTCCACTGAGACTGGATTAAATGGGGTTAAACCTTCTCCACTGAGACTGGATTAAATGGGGTTAAACCTTCTCCACTGAGACTGGATTAAATGGGGTTAAACCTTCTCCACTGAGATAGTATTAAATGGGGTTAAACCATCTCCACTGAGACTGGATTAAATGGGGTTAAACCATCTCCACTGAGACTGGATTAAATGGGGTTAAACCTTCTCCACTGAGACTGGATTAAATGGGGTTAAACCTTCCCCACTGAGATAGTATTAAATGGGGTTAAACCATCTCCACTGAGATATTATTAAATGGGGTTAAACCATCTCCACTGAGACAGTATTAAATGGGGTTAAACCTTCTCCACTGAGATAGTATTAAATGGGGTTAAATCCTCTCCACTGAGATAGTATTAAATGGGGTTAAACCTTCTCCACTGAGATAGTATTAAATGGGGTTAAACCATCTCCACTGAGACTGGATTAAATGGGGTTAAACCATCTCCACTGAGATAGTATTAAATGGGGTTAAACCTTCTCCACTGAGATAGTATTAAATGGGGTTAAACCATCTCCACTGAGACAGTATTAAATGGGGTTAAACCTTCTCCACTGAGATAGTATTAAATGGGGTTAAACCTTCTCCACTGAGACAGTATTAAATGGGGTTAAACCATCTCCACTGAGACAGTATTAAATGGGGTTAAACCTTCTCCACTGAGATAGTATTAAATGGGGTTAAACCTTCTCCACTGAGACTGGATTAAATGGGGTTAAACCTTCTCCACTGAGACTGGATTAAATGGGGTTAAACCTTCTCCACTGAGACTGGATTAAATGGGGTTAAACCTTCCCCACTGAGATAGTATTAAATGGGGTTAAACCTTCTCCACTGAGATAGTATTAAATGGGGTTAAACCATCTCCACTGAGACTGGATTAAATGGGGTTAAACCTTCACCACTGAGATAGTATTAAATGGGGTTAAACCATCTCCACTGAGACAGTATTAAATGGGGTTAAACCTTCTCCACTGAGATTGTATTAAATGGGGTTAAACCTTCTCCACTGAGACTGGATTAAATGGGGTTAAACCTGCCCCCACTGAGATAGTATTAAATGGGGTTAAACCTTCTCCACTGAGACTGGATTAAATGGGGTTAAACCATCTCCACTGAGACAGTATTAAATGGGGTTAAACCTTCTCCACTGAGATAGTATTAAATGGGGTTAAACCTTCTCCACTGAGATAGTATTAAATGGGGTTAAACCTTCTCCACTGAGATAGTATTAAATGGGGTTAAACCTTCTCCACTGAGACTGGATTAAATGGGGTTAAACCATCTCCACTGAGATAGTATTAAATGGGGTTAAACCATCTCCACTGAGACAGTATTAAATGGGGTTAAACCTTCTCCACTGAGATAGTATTAAATGGGGTTAAACCTTCTCCACTGAGACAGTATTAAATGGGGTTAAACCATCTCCACTGAGGTAGTATTAAATGGGGTTAAACCATCTCCACTGAGACTGGATTAAATGGGGTTAAACCTTCTCCACTGAGATAGTATTAAATGGGGTTAAACCTTCTCCACCGAGATAGTATTAAATGGGGTTAAACCTTCTCCACTGAGATAGTATTAAATGGGGTTAAACCTTCTCCACTGAGACAGTATTAAATGGGGTTAAACCATCTCCACTCAGATAGTATTAAATGGGGTTAAACCTTCTCCACTGAGATAGTATTAAATGGGGTTAAACCTTCTCCACTGAGACTGGATTAAATGGGGTTAAACCTTCTCCACTGAGACTGGATTAAATGGGGTTAAACCCTCTCCACTGAGACTGGATTAAATGGGGTTAAACCTTCTCCACTGAGACTGGATTAAATGGGGTTAAACCTTCTCCACTGAGATAGTATTAAATGGGGTTAAACCTTCTCCACTGAGATAGTATTAAATGGGGTTAAACCATCTCCACTGAGATACTATTAAATGGGGTTAAACCTTCTCCACTGAGACAGGATTAAATGGGGTTAAACCATCTCCACTGAGACTGGATTAAATAGGGTTAAACCTTCTCCACTGAGACTGGATTAAATGGCATTAAACCTTCTCCACTGAGACAGGATTAAATGGGGTTAAACCTTCTCCACTGAGACTGGATTAAATGGGGTTAAACCTTCTCCACTGAGACAGGATTAAATGGGGTTAAACCTTCTCCACTGAGACAGGATTAAATGGGGTTAAACCTTCTCCACTTAGACAGTGTTAAATGGGGTTAAACGTTCTCCACTGAGACAGGATTAAATGGGGTTAAACCTTCTCCACTGAGACTGGATTAAATGGGGTTAAACCTTCTCCACTGAGACTGGATTAAATGGGGTTAAACCATCTCCACTGAGACTGGATTAAATGGGGTTAAACCTTCTCCACTGAGACTGGATTAAATGGGGTTAAACCTTCCCCTCTGAGACAGGATTAAATGGGGTTAAACCTTCTCCACTGAGATAGTATTAAATGGGGTTAAACCTTCTCCACTGAGACTGGATTAAATGGGGTTAAACCTTCTCCACTGAGATAGTATTAAATGGGGTTTAAACCTTCTCCACTGAGACTGGATTAAATGGGGTTAAACCTTCTCCACTGAGACTGGATTAAATGGGGTTAAACCTTCTCCACTGAGACTGGATTAAATGGGGTTAAACCTTCTCCACTGAGACTGGATTAAATGGGGTTAAACCTTCTCCACTGAGATAGTATTAAATGGGGTTTAAACCTTCTCCACTGAGACTGGATTAAATGGGGTTAAACCTTCTCCACTGAGACTGGATTAAGTGGGGTTAAACCTTCTCCACTGAGACTGGATTAAATGGGGTTAAACCTTCTCCACTGAGACTGGATTAAATGGGGTTAAACCTTCTCCACTGAGATAGTATTAAATGGGGTTTAAACCTTCTCCACTGAGACTGGATTAAATGGGGTTAAACCTTCTCCACTGAGACTGGATTAAGTGGGGTTAAACCTTCTCCACTGAGACTGGATTAAATGGGGTTAAACCTTCTCCACTGAGATAGTATTAAATGGGGTTAAACCATCTCCACTGAGACTGGATTAAATGGGGTTAAACCTTCTCCACTGAGACTGGATTAAATGGGGTTAAACCTTCTCCACTGAGACTGGATTAAATGGGGTTAAACCTTCTCCACTGAGACTGGATTAAATGGGGTTAAACCTTCTCCACTGAGACAGGATTAAATGGGGTTAAACCTTCTCCACTGAGACTGGATTAAATGGGGTTAAACCATCTCCACTGAGACTGGATTAAATGGGGTTAAACGTTCTCCACTGAGACAGGATTAAATGGGGTTAAACCTTCTCCACTGAGACTGGATTAAATGGGGTTAAACCTTCTCCACTGAGACTGGATTAAATGGGGTTAAACCTTCTCCACTGAGACAGGATTAAATGGGGTTAAACCTTCTCCACTGAGACAGGATTAAATGGGGTTAAACCTTCTCCACTTAGACAGTGTTAAATGGGGTTAAACGTTCTCCACTGAGACAGGATTAAATGGGGTTAAACCTTCTCCACTGAGACTGGATTAAATGGGGTTAAACCTTCTCCACTGAGACTGGATTAAATGGGGTTAAACCATCTCCACTGAGACTGGATTAAATGGGGTTAAACCTTCTCCACTGAGACTGGATTAAATGGGGTTAAACCTTCCCCTCTGAGACAGGATTAAATGGGGTTAAACCTTCTCCACTGAGATAGTATTAAATGGGGTTAAACCTTCTCCACTGAGACTGGATTAAATGGGGTTAAACCTTCTCCACTGAGATAGTATTAAATGGGGTTTAAACCTTCTCCACTGAGACTGGATTAAATGGGGTTAAACCTTCTCCACTGAGACTGGATTAAATGGGGTTAAACCTTCTCCACTGAGACTGGATTAAATGGGGTTAAACCTTCTCCACTGAGACTGGATTAAATGGGGTTAAACCTTCTCCACTGAGATAGTATTAAATGGGGTTTAAACCTTCTCCACTGAGACTGGATTAAATGGGGTTAAACCTTCTCCACTGAGACTGGATTAAGTGGGGTTAAACCTTCTCCACTGAGACTGGATTAAATGGGGTTAAACCTTCTCCACTGAGACTGGATTAAATGGGGTTAAACCTTCTCCACTGAGATAGTATTAAATGGGGTTTAAACCTTCTCCACTGAGACTGGATTAAATGGGGTTAAACCTTCTCCACTGAGACTGGATTAAGTGGGGTTAAACCTTCTCCACTGAGACTGGATTAAATGGGGTTAAACCTTCTCCACTGAGATAGTATTAAATGGGGTTAAACCATCTCCACTGAGACTGGATTAAATGGGGTTAAACCTTCTCCACTGAGACTGGATTAAATGGGGTTAAACCTTCTCCACTGAGACTGGATTAAATGGGGTTAAACCTTCTCCACTGAGACTGGATTAAATGTGGTTAAACCTTCTCCACTGAGACAGGATTAAATGGGGTTAAACCTTCTCCACTGAGACTGGATTAAATGGGGTTAAACCATCTCCACTGAGACTGGATTAAATGGGGTTAAACGTTCTCCACTGAGACAGGATTAAATGGGGTTAAACCTTCTCCACTGAGACTGGATTAAATGGGGTTAAACCTTCTCCACTGAGACTGGATTAAATGGGGTTAAACCTTCTCCACTGAGACAGGATTAAATGGGGTTAAACCTTATCCACTGAGACTGGATTAAATGGGGTTAAACCTTCTCCACTGAGACTGGATTAAATGGGGTTAAACCTTCTCCACTGAGACTGGATTAAATGGGGTTAAACCTTCTCCACTGAGACAGGATTAAATGGGGTTAAACCTTCTCCACTGAGACTGGATTAAATGGGGTTAAACCTTCTCCACTGAGACAGGATTAAATGGGGTTAAACCTTCTCCACTGAGACTGGATTAAATGGGGTTAAACCTTCTCCACTGAGACTGGATTAAATGGGGTTAAACCTTCTCCACTGAGACTGGATTAAATGGGGTTAAACCTTCTCCACTGAGATAGTTAAATGGGGTTAAACCTTCTCCACTGAGACTGGATTAAATGGGGTGAAACCTTCTCCACTGAGACTGGATTAAATGGGGTTAAACCATCTCCACTGAGACTGGATTAAATGGGGTTAAACCTTCTCCACTGAGACTGGATTAAATGTGGTTAAACCTTCTCCACTGAGATAGTATTAAATGGGGTTAAACCATCTCCACTGAGATAGTATTAAATGGGGTTAAACCTTCTCCACTGAGATAGTATTAAATGGGGTTAAACCATCTCCACTGAGATAGTATTAAATGGGGTTAAACCATCTCCACTGAGACTGGATTAAATGGGGTTAAACCTTCTCCACTGAGATAGTATTAAATGGGGTTAAACCATCTCCACTGAGATAGTATTAAATGGGGTTAAACCTTCTCCACTGAGATAGTATTAAATGGGGTTAAACCTTCTCCACTGAGATAGTATTAAATGGGGTTAAACCTTCTCCACCGAGATCGGATTAAATGGGGTTAAACCTTCTCCACTGAGATAGTATTAAATGGGGTTAAACCTTCTCCACTGAGATAGTATTAAATGGGGTTAAACCATCTCCACTGAGATAGTATTAAATGGGGTTAAACCATCTCCACTGAGACTGGATTAAATGGGGTTAAACCTTCTCCACTGAGATAGTATTAAATGGGGTTAAACCATCTCCACTGAGATAGTATTAAATGGGGTTAAACCTTCTCCACTGAGATAGTATTAAATGGGGTTAAACCTTCTCCACTGAGATAGTATTAAATGGGGTTAAACCTTCTCCACCGAGATCGGATTAAATGGGGTTAAACCTTCTCCACTGAGATAGTATTAAATGGGGTTAAACCTTCTCCACTGAGACTGGATTAAATGGGGTTAAACCATCTCCACTGAGATAGTATTAAATGGGGTTAAACCTTCCCCACTGAGATAGTATTAAATGGGGTTAAACCATCTCCACTGAGACAGTATTAAATGGGGTTAAACCATCTCCACTGAGATAGTATTAAATGGGGTTAAACCTTCTCCACTGAGACAGTATTAAATGGGGTTAAACCATCTCCACTGAGATAGTATTAACTGGGGTTCAACCTTCTCCACTGAGATAGTATTAAATGGGGTTAAACCTTCTCCACTGAGACTGGATTAAATGGGGTTAAACCTTCTCCACTGAGACTGGATTAAATGGGTTTAAACCTTCTCCACTGAGACTGGATTAAATGGGGTTAAACCTTCTCCACTGAGATAGTATTAAATGGGGTTAAACCTTCTCCACCGAGATAGTATTAAATGGGGTTAAACCTTCTCCACCGAGATAGTATTAAATGGGGTTAAACCTTCTCCACTGAGATAGTATTAAATGGGGTTAAACCTTCTCCACTGAGACAGTATTAAATGGGGTTAAACCATCTCCACTCAGATAGTATTAAATGGGGTTAAACCTTCTCCACTGAGATAGTATTAAATGGGGTTAAACCTTCTCCACTGAGACTGGATTAAATGGGGTTGAACCTTCTCCACTGAGACTGGATTAAATGGGGTTAAACCTTCTCCACTGAGACTGGATTAAATGGGGTTAAACCTTCTCCACTGAGACTCGATTAAATGGGGTTAAACCTTCTCCACTGAGATAGTATTAAATGGGGTTAAACCTTCTCCACTGAGATAGTATTAAATGGGGTTAAACCATCTCCACTGAGATACTATTAAATGGGGTTAAACCTTCTCCACTGAGACAGGATTAAATGGGGTTAAACCATCTCCACTGAGACTGGATTAAATAGGGTTAAACCTTCTCCACTGAGACTGGATTAAATGGCATTAAACCTTCTCCACTGAGACAGGATTAAATGGGGTTAAACCTTCTCCACTGAGACTGGATTAAATGGGGTTAAACCTTCTCCACTGAGACAGGATTAAATGGGGTTAAACCTTCTCCACTGAGACAGTATTAAATGGGGTTAAACCTTCTCCACTTAGACAGTATTAAATGGGGTTAAACGTTCTCCACTGAGACAGGATTAAATGGGGTTAAACCTTCTCCACTGAGACTGGATTAAATGGGGTTAAACCTTCTCCACTGAGACTGGATTAAATGGGGTTAAACCATCTCCACTGAGACTGGATTAAATGGGGTTAAACCTTCTCCACTGAGACTGGATGAAATGGGGTTAAACCTTCCCCACTGAGACAGGATTAAATGGGGTTAAACCTTCTCCACTGAGATAGTATTAAATGGGGTTAAACCTATTCCACTGAGACTGGATTAAATGGGGTTAAACCTTCTCCACTGAGATAGTATTAAATGGGGTTTAAACCTTCTCCACTGAGACTGGATTAAATGGGGTTAAACCTTCTCCACTGAGACTGGATTAAATGGGGTTAAACCTTCTCCACTGAGACTGGATTAAATGGGGTTAAACCTTCTCCACTGAGACTGGATTAAATGGGGTTAAACCTTCTCCACTGAGATAGTATTAAATGGGGTTTAAACCTTCTCCACTGAGACTGGATTAAATGGGGTTAAACCTTCTCCACTGAGACTGGATTAAGTGGGGTTAAACCTTCTCCACTGAGACTGGATTAAATGGGGTTAAACCTTCTCCACTGAGATAGTATTAAATGGGGTTTAAACCTTCCCCACTGAGACAGGATTAAATGGGGTTAAACCTTCTCCACTGAGATAGTATTAAATGGGGTTAAACCATCTCCACTGAGACTGGATTAAATGGGGTTAAACCTTCTCCACTGAGACTGGATTAAATGGGGTTAAACCTTCTCCACTGAGACTGGATTAAATGGGGTTAAACCTTCTCCACTGAGACTGGATTAAATGGGGTTAAACCTTCTCCACTGAGACAGGATTAAATGGGGTTAAACCTTCTCCACTGAGACTGGATTAAATGGGGTTAAACCTTCTCCACTGAGACTGGATTAAATGGGGTTAAACGTTCTCCACTGAGACAGGATTAAATGGGGTTAAACCTTCTCCACTGAGACTGGATTAAATGGGGTTAAACCTTCTCCACTGAGACTGGATTAAATGGGGTTAAACCTTCTCCACTGAGACAGGATTAAATGGGGTTAAACCTTATCCACTGAGACTGGATTAAATGGGGTTAAACCTTCTCCACTGAGACTGGATTAAATGGGGTTAAACCTTCTCCACTGAGACTGGATTAAATGGGGTTAAACCTTCTCCACTGAGACAGGATTAAATGGGGTTAAACCTTCTCCACTGAGACTGGATTAAATGGGGTTAAACCTTCTCCACGGAGACAGGATTAAATGGGGTTAAACCTTCTCCACTGAATCTGGATTAAATGGGGTTAAACCTTCTCCACTGAGACTGGATTAAATGGGGTTAAACCTTCTCCACTGAGACTGGATTAAATGGGGTTAAACCTTCTCCACTGAGACTGGATTAAATGGGGTTAAACCTTCTCCACTGAGATAGTTAAATGGGGTTAAACCTTCTCCACTGAGACTGGATTAAATGGGGTTAAACCTTCTCCACTGAGACTGGATTAAATGGGGTTAAACCATCTCCACTGAGACTGGATTAAATGGGGTTAAACCTTCTCCACTGAGATAGTATTAAATGGGGTTAAACCATCTCCACTGAGATAGTATTAAATGGGGTTAAACCTTCTCCACTGAGATAGTATTAAATGGGGTTAAACCTTCTCCACCGAGATCGGATTAAATGGGGTTAAACCTTCTCCACCGAGATAGTATTAAATGGGGTTAAACCTTCTCCACTGAGATAGTATTAAATGGGGTTAAACCTTCTCCACTGAGATAGTATTAAATAGGGTTAAACCATCTCCACTGAGATAGTATTAAATGGGGTTAAACCATCTCCACTGAGATAGTATTAAATGGGGTTAAACCTTCTCCACTGAGATAGTATTAAATGGGGTTAAACCATCTCCACTGAGATAGTATTAAATGGGGTTAAACCTTCTCCACTGAGATAGTATTAAATGGGGTTAAACCATCTCCACTGAGATAGTATTAAATGGGGTTAAACCTTCTCCACTGAGATAGTATTAAATGGGGTTAAACCATCTCCACTGAGACTGGATTAAATGGGGTTAAACCTTCTCCACTGAGACTGGATTAAATGGGGTTAAACCTTCTCCACTGAGACTGGATTAAATGGGGTTAAACCTTCTCCACTGAGACTGGATTAAATGGGGTTAAACCTTCTCCACTGAGACAGGATTAAATGGGGTTAAACCTTCTCCACTGAGACTGGATTAAATGGGGTTAAACCTTCTCCACTGAGACTGGATTAAATGGGGTTAAACGTTCTCCACTGAGACAGGATTAAATGGGGTTAAACCTTCTCCACTGAGACTGGATTAAATGGGGTTAAACCTTCTCCACTGAGACTGGATTAAATGGGGTTAAACCTTCTCCACTGAGACAGGATTAAATGGGGTTAAACCTTATCCACTGAGACTGGATTAAATGGGGTTAAACCTTCTCCACTGAGACTGGATTAAATGGGGTTAAACCTTCTCCACTGAGACTGGATTAAATGGGGTTAAACCTTCTCCACTGAGACAGGATTAAATGGGGTTAAACCTTCTCCACTGAGACTGGATTAAATGGGGTTAAACCTTCTCCACTGAGACAGGATTAAATGGGGTTAAACCTTCACCACTGAGACTGGATTAAATGGGGTTAAACCTTCTCCACTGAGACTGGATTAAATGGGGTTAAACCTTCTCCACTGAGACTGGATTAAATGGGGTTAAACCTTCTCCACTGAGACTGGATTAAATGGGGTTAAACCTTCTCCACTGAGATAGTTAAATGGGGTTAAACCTTCTCCACTGAGACTGGATTAAATGGGGTTAAACCTTCTCCACTGAGACTGGATTAAATGGGGTTAAACCATCTCCACTGAGACTGGATTAAATGGGGTTAAACCTTCTCCACTGAGACTGGATTAAATGTGGTTAAACCTTCTCCACTGAGATAGTATTAAATGGGGTTAAACCATCTCCACTGAGATAGTATTAAATGGGGTTAAACCTTCTCCACTGAGATAGTATTAAATGGGGTTAAACCTTCTCCACTGAGATAGTATTAAATGGGGTTAAACCATCTCCACTGAGATAGTATTAAATGGGGTTAAACCATCTCCACTGAGACTGGATTAAATGGGGTTAAACCTTCTCCACTGAGATAGTATTAAATGGGGTTAAACCATCTCCACTGAGATAGTATTAAATGGGGTTAAACCTTCTCCACTGAGATAGTATTAAATGGGGTTAAACCTTCTCCACCGAGATCGGATTAAATGGGGTTAAACCTTCTCCACTGAGATAGTATTAAATGGGGTTAAACCTTCTCCACTGAGATAGTATTAAATGGGGTTAAATCTTCTCCACTGAGATAGTATTAAATAGGGTTAAACCATCTCCACTGAGATAGTATTAAATGGGGTTAAACCATCTCCACTGAGATAGTATTAAATGGGGTTAAACCTTCTCCACTGAGATAGTATTAAATGGGGTTAAACCATCTCCACTGAGATAGTATTAAATGGGGTTAAACCTTCTCCACTGAGATAGTATTAAATGGGGTTAAACCATCTCCACTGAGATAGTATTAAATGGGGTTAAACCTTCTCCACTGAGATAGTATTAAATGGGGTTAAACCTTCTCCACTGAGATAGTATTAAATGGGGTTAAACCATCTCCACTGAGATAGTATTAAATGGGGTTAAACCATCTCCACTGAGACTGGATTAAATGGGGTTAAACCTTCTCCACTGAGATAGTATTAAATGGGGTTAAACCATCTCCACTGAGATAGTATTAAATGGGGTTAAACCTTCTCCACTGAGATAGTATTAAATGGGGTTAAACCTTCTCCACTGAGATAGTATTAAATGGGGTTAAACCATCTCCACTGAGATAGTATAAAATGGGGTTAAACCATCTCCACTGAGACTGGATTAAATGGGGTTAAACCTTCTCCACTGAGATAGTATTAAATGGGGTTAAACCATCTCCACTGAGATAGTATTAAATGGGGTTAAACCTTCTCCACTGAGATAGTATTAAATGGGGTTAAACCTTCTCCACCGAGATCGGATTAAATGGGGTTAAACCTTCTCCACTGAGATAGTATTAAATGGGGTTAAACCATCTCCACTGAGACTGGATTAAATGGGGTTAAACCTTCTCCACTGAGATAGTATTAAATGGGGTTAAACCATCTCCACTGAGATAGTATTAAATGGGGTTAAACCATCTCCACTGAGACTGGATTAAATGGGGTTAAACCATCTCCACTGAGATAGCATTAAATGGGGTTAAACCTTCTCCTTCGAGATCGGATTAAATGGGGTTAAACCATCTCCACCGAGATAGTATTAAATGGGGTTAAACCTTCTCCACTGAGATAGTATTAAATGGGGTTAAACCTTCTCCACCGAGATCGGATTAAATGGGGTTAAACCTTCTCCACTGAGATAGTATTAAATGGGGTTAAACCTTCTCCACTGAGACAGTATTAAATGGGGTTAAACCTTCTCCACTGAGATAGTATTAAATGGGGTTAAACCTTCTCCACCGAGATCGGATTAAATGGGGTTAAACCTTCTCCACCGAGATCGGATTAAATGGGGTTAAACCTTCTCCACCGAGACTGGATTAAATGGGGTTAAACCTTCTCCACTGAGACAGGATTAAATGGGGTTAAACCTTCTCCACTGAGACAGTTAAATGGGGTTAAACCGTCTCCACTGAGACAGGATTAAATGGGGTTAAACCTTCTCCACTGAGACTGTTAAATGGGGTTAAACCTTCTCCACTGAGACAGTATTAAATGGGGTTAAACCTTCTCCACTGAGATAGTATTAAATGGGGTTAAACCTTCTCCACTGAGATAGTATTAAATGGGGTTAAACCTTCTCCACTGAGATAGTATTAAATGGGGTTAAACCTTCTCCACTGAGATAGTATTAAATAGGGTTAAACCATCTCCACTGAGATAGTATTAAATGGGGTTAAACCATCTCCACTGAGATAGTATTAAATGGGGTTAAACCTTCTCCACTGAGATAGTATTAAATGGGGTTAAACCATCTCCACTGAGATAGTATTAAATGGGGTTAAACCTTCTCCACTGAGATAGTATTAAATGGGGTTAAACCATCTCCACTGAGATAGTATTAAATGGGGTTAAACCTTCTCCACTGAGATAGTATTAAATGGGGTTAAACCTTCTCCACTGAGATAGTATTAAATGGGGTTAAACCATCTCCACTGAGATAGTATTAAATGGGGTTAAACCATCTCCACTGAGACTGGATTAAATGGGGTTAAACCTTCTCCACTGAGATAGTATTAAATGGGGTTAAACCATCTCCACTGAGATAGTATTAAATGGGGTTAAACCTTCTCCACTGAGATAGTATTAAATGGGGTTAAACCTTCTCCACTGAGATAGTATTAAATGGGGTTAAACCATCTCCACTGAGATAGTATTAAATGGGGTTAAACCATCTCCACTGAGACTGGATTAAATGGGGTTAAACCTTCTCCACTGAGATAGTATTAAATGGGGTTAAACCATCTCCACTGAGATAGTATTAAATGGGGTTAAACCTTCTCCACTGAGATAGTATTAAATGGGGTTAAACCTTCTCCACCGAGATCGGATTAAATGGGGTTAAACCTTCTCCACTGAGATAGTATTAAATGGGGTTAAACCATCTCCACTGAGACTGGATTAAATGGGGTTAAACCTTCTCCACTGAGATAGTATTAAATGGGGTTAAACCATCTCCACTGAGATAGTATTAAATGGGGTTAAACCATCTCCACTGAGACTGGATTAAATGGGGTTAAACCATCTCCACTGAGATAGTATTAAATGGGGTTAAACCTTCTCCACCGAGATCGGATTAAATGGGGTTAAACCATCTCCACCGAGATAGTATTAAATGGGGTTAAACCTTCTCCACTGAGTTAGTATTAAATGGGGTTAAACCTTCTCCACCGAGATCGGATTAAATGGGGTTAAACCTTCTCCACTGAGATAGTATTAAATGGGGTTAAACCTTCTCCACTGAGACAGTATTAAATGGGGTTATACCTTCTCCACCGAGATCGGATTAAATGGGGTTAAATCTTCTCCACCGAGATCGGATTAAATGGGGTTAAACCTTCTCCACCGAGACTGGATTAAATGGGGTTAAACCTTCTCCACTGAGACAGGATTAAATGGGGTTAAACCTTCTCCACTGAGACAGTTAAATGGGGTTAAACCTTCTCGACTGAGACAGGATTAAATGGGGTTAAACCTTCTCCACTGAGACAGTTAAATGGGGTTAAACCTTCTCCACTGAGACAGTATTAAATGGGGTTAAACCTTCTCCACTGAGATAGTATTAAATGGGGTTAAACCTTCTCCACTGAGATAGTATTAAATGGGGTTAAACCTTCTCCACTGAGATAGTATTAAATGGGGTTAAACCTTCTCCACTGAGATAGTATTAAATGGGGTTAAACCAGCTCCACTGAGACAGTATTAAATGGGGTTAAACGTTCTCCACTGAGATAGTATTAAATGGGCTTAAACCTTCTCCACTGAGATAGTATTAAATGGGGTTAAACCAGCTCCACTGAGACAGTATTAAATGGGGTTAAACGTTCTCCACTGAGATAGTATTAAATGGGGTTAAACCTTCTCCACTGAGATAGTATTAAATGGGGTTAAACCCTCTCCACTGAGATAGTATTAAATGGGGTTAAACCAGCTCCACTGAGACAGTATTAAATGGGGTTAAACCTTCCCCACTGAGACAATTAAATGGGGTTAAACCTTCCCCACTGAGACAGTATTAAATGGGGTTAAACCATCTCCACTGAGATAGTATTAAATGGGGTTAAAGCAGCTCCACTGAGACTGGATTAAATGGGGTTAAACCTTCTCCACTGAGACAGTTAAATGCGGTTAAACCTTCTCCACTGAGACAGGGTTAAATGGGGTTAAACCTTCTCCACTGAGATAGTATTAAATGGGGTTAAACCTTCTCCACCGAGATCAGATTAAATGGGGTTAAACCTTCTCCACTGAGATAGTATTAAATGGGGTTAAACCTTCTCCACTGAGATAGTATTAAATGGGGTTAAACCTTCTCCACTGAGACAGTATTAAATGGGGTTAAACCTTCTCCACTGAGACAGGGTTAAATGGGGTTAAACCTTCTCCACCGAGATCGGATTAAATGGGGTTAAACCTTCTCCACCGAGATCGGATTAAATGGGGTTAAACCTTCTCCACCGAGACTGGATTAAATGGGGTTAAACCTTCTCCACTGAGACAGGATTAAATGGGGTTAAACCTTCTCCACTGAGACAGTTAAATGGGGTTAAACCTTCTCCACTGAGACAGGATTAAATGGGGTTAAACCTTCTCCACTGAGACAGTTAAATGGGGTTAAACCTTCTCCACTGAGACAGTATTAAATGGGGTTAAACCTTCTCCACTGAGATAGTATTAAATGGGGTTAAACCTTCTCCACTGAGATAGTATTAAATGGGGTTAAACCTTCTCCACTGAGATAGTATTAAATGGGGTTAAACCTTCTCCACTGAGATAGTATTAAATGGGGTTAAACCTTCTCCACTGAGATAGTATTAAATGGGGTTAAACCAGCTCCACTGAGACAGTATTAAATGGGGTTAAACGTTCTCCACTGAGATAGTATTAAATGGGCTTAAACCTTCTCCACTGAGATAGTATTAAATGGGGTTAAACCAGCTCCACTGAGACAGTATTAAATGGGGTTAAACGTTCTCCACTGAGATAGTATTAAATGGGGTTAAACCTTCTCCACTAAGATAGTATTAAATGGGGTTAAACCTTCTCCACTGAGATAGTATTAAATGGGGTTAAACCAGCTCCACTGAGACAGTATTAAATGGGGATAAACCTTCCCCACTGAGACAATTAAATGGGGTTAAACCTTCCCCACTGAGACAGTATTAAATGGGGTTAAACCATCTCCACTGAGATAGTATTAAATGGGGTTAAACCAGCTCCACTGAGACTGGATTAAATGGGGTTAAACCTTCTCCACTGAGACAGTTAAATGGGGTTAAACCTTCTCCACTGAGACAGGGTTAAATGGGGTTAAACCTTCTCCACTGAGAGAGGATTAAATGGGGGTTAAACCTTCTCCACTGAGACAGGGTTAAATGGGGTTAAACCTTCTCCACTGAGACAGGGTTAAATGGGATTAAACCTTCCCCACTAAGACAGTTAAATGGGGTTAAACCTTCTCCACTGAGACAGTTAAATGGGGTTAAACCTTCTCCACTGAGACAGGGTTAAATGGGGTTAAACCTTCTCCACTAAGACAGGGTTAAATGGGGTTAAACCTTCTCCACTGAGAGAGGATTAAATGGGGGTTAAACCTTCTCCACTGAGACAGGGTTAAATGGGGTTAAGCCTTCATCACTGAGACAGGGTTAAATGGGGTTAAGCCTTCTCCACTGAGACAGGGTTAACTGGGGTTAAGCCTTCTCCACTGAGACAGGGTTAACTGGGGATTAAACCTTCTCCACTGAGACAGGGTTAAATGGGGTTAAGCCTTCTTCACTGAGACAGGGTTAAATGGGGTTAAACCTTCTCCACTGAGACAGGGTTGAATGGGGTAAAACCTTCTCCACTGAGACAGTTAAATGGGGTTACACCTTCTCCACTGAGACAGGGTTAACTGGGGATTAAACCTTCTCCACTGAGACAGGGTTAAATGGGGTTAAGCCTTCTTCACTGAGACAGGGTTAAATGGGGTTAAACCTTCCCCACTGAGACAGGATTAAATGGGGGTTAAACCTTCTCCACTGAGACTGGATTAAATGGGGTTACACCTTCTCTACTGAGACAGGGTTAAATGGGGTTCAACCTTCTCCACTGAGATAGTATTAAATGGGGTTAAATCTTCTCCACTGAGACTGGATTAAATGGGGTTAAACCTTCTCCACTGAGAGAGTATAAAATGGGGTTAAACCTTCTCCACTGAGATAGTATTAAATGGGGTTAAACCTTCTCCACTGAGATAGTATTAAATGGGGTTAAACCATCTCCACTGAGACTGGATTAAATGGGGTTAAACCATCTCCACTGAGACTGGATTAAATGGGGTTAAACCTTCTCCACCGAGATCAGATTAAATGGGGTTAAACCTTCTCCACTGAGATAGTATTAAATGGGGTTAAACCTTCTCCACTGAGATAGTATTAAATGGGGTTAAACCTTCTCCACTGAGACAGTATTAAATGGGGTTAAACCTTCTCCACTGAGATAGTATTAAATGGGGTTAAACCTTCTCCACCGAGATCGGATTAAATGGGGTTAAACCTTCTCCACCGAGATCGGATTAAATGGGGTTAAACCTTCTCCACCGAGACTGGATTAAATGGGGTTAAACCTTCTCCACTGAGACAGGATTAAATGGGGTTAAACCTTCTCCACTGAGACAGTTAAATGGGGTTAAACCTTCTCCACTGAGACAGGATTAAATGGGGTTAAACCTTCTCCACTGAGACAGTTAAATGGGGTTAAACCTTCTCCACTGAGACAGTATTAAATGGGGTTAAACCTTCTCCACTGAGATAGTATTAAATGGGGTTAAACCTTCTCCACTGAGATAGTATTAAATGGGGTTAAACCTTCTCCACTGAGATAGTATTAAATGGGGTTAAACCTTCTCCACTGAGATAGTATTAAATGGGGTTAAACCTTCTCCACTGAGATAGTATTAAATGGGGTTAAACCAGCTCCACTGAGACAGTATTAAATGGGGTTAAACGTTCTCCACTGAGATAGTATTAAATGGGCTTAAACCTTCTCCACTGAGATAGTATTAAATGGGGTTAAACCAGCTCCACTGAGACAGTATTAAATGGGGTTAAACGTTCTCCACTGAGATAGTATTAAATGGGGTTAAACCTTCTCCACTAAGATAGTATTAAATGGGGTTAAACCTTCTCCACTGAGATAGTATTAAATGGGGTTAAACCAGCTCCACTGAGACAGTATTAAATGGGGATAAACCTTCCCCACTGAGACAATTAAATGGGGTTAAACCTTCCCCACTGAGACAGTATTAAATGGGGTTAAACCATCTCCACTGAGATAGTATTAAATGGGGTTAAACCAGCTCCACTGAGACTGGATTAAATGGGGTTAAACCTTCTCCACTGAGACAGTTAAATGGGGTTAAACCTTCTCCACTGAGACAGGGTTAAATGGGGTTAAACCTTCTCCACTGAGAGAGGATTAAATGGGGGTTAAACCTTCTCCACTGAGACAGGGTTAAATGGGGTTAAACCTTCTCCACTGAGACAGGGTTAAATGGGATTAAACCTTCCCCACTAAGACAGTTAAATGGGGTTAAACCTTCTCCACTGAGACAGTTAAATGGGGTTAAACCTTCTCCACTGAGACAGGGTTAAATGGGGTTAAACCTTCTCCACTAAGACAGGGTTAAATGGGGTTAAACCTTCTCCACTGAGAGAGGATTAAATGGGGGTTAAACCTTCTCCACTGAGACAGGGTTAAATGGGGTTAAGCCTTCATCACTGAGACAGGGTTAAATGGGGTTAAGCCTTCTCCACTGAGACAGGGTTAACTGGGGTTAACCCTTCTCCACTGAGACAGGGTTAACTGGGGATTAAACCTTCTCCACTGAGACAGGGTTAAATGGGGTTAAGCCTTCTTCACTGAGACAGGGTTAAATGGGGTTAAACCTTCTCCACTGAGACAGGGTTGAATGGGGTAAAACCTTCTCCACTGAGACAGTTAAATGGGGTTACACCTTCTCCACTGAGACAGGGTTAACTGGGGATTAAACCTTCTCCACTGAGACAGGGTTAAATGGGGTTAAGCCTTCTTCACTGAGACAGGGTTAAATGGGGTTAAACCTTCCCCACTGAGACAGGATTAAATGGGGGTTAAACCTTCTCCACTGAGACTGGATTAAATGGGGTTACACCTTCTCTACTGAGACAGGGTTAAATGGGGTTCAACCTTCTCCACTGAGATAGTATTAAATGGGGTTAAATCTTCTCCACTGAGACTGGATTAAATGGGGTTAAACCTTCTCCACTGAGAGAGTATAAAATGGGGTTAAACCTTCTCCACTGAGATAGTATTAAATGGGGTTAAACCTTCTCCACTGAGATAGTATTAAATGGGGTTAAACCATCTCCACTGAGACTGGATTAAATGGGGTTAAACCATCTCCACTGAGACTGGATTAAATGGGGTTAAACCATCTCCACTGAGACTGGATTAAATGGGGTTAAACCTTCTCCACTGAGATAGTATTAAATGGGGTTAAACCATCTCCACTGAGACTGGATTAAATGGGGTTAAACCATCTCCACTGAGACTGGATTAAATGGGGTTAAACCATCTCCACTGAGACTGGATTAAATGGGGTTAAACCATCTCCACTGAGACAGTATTAAATGGGGTTAAACCTTCTCCACTGAGATAGTATTAAATGAGGTTAAACCATCTCCACTGAGACTGGATTAAATGGGGTTAAACCATCTCCACTGAGACTGGATTAAATGGGGTTAAACCTTCTCCACTGAGACTGGATTAAATGGGGTTAAACCATCTCCACTGAGACTGGATTAAATGGGGTTAAACCATCTCCACTGAGACTGGATTAAATGGGGTTAAACCTTCTCCAATGAGATAGTATTAAATGGGGTTAAACCTTCTCCACTGAGACAGTATTAAATGGGGTTAAACCTTCTCCACTGAGATAGTATGAAATGGGGTTAAACCTTCTCCACTGAGACAGTATTAAATGGGGTTAAACCTTCTCCACTGAGATAGTATTAAATGGGGTTAAACCTTCTCCACTGAGATAGTATTAAATGGGGCTAAACCTTCTCCACTGAGATAGTATTAAATGGGGTTAAACCTTCTCCACTGAGATAGTATTAAATGGGGTTAAACCATCTCCTCTGTGACTGGATTAAATGGGGTTAAACCTTCTCCACTGAGACTGGATTAAATGGGGTTAAACCTTCTCCACTGAGATAGTGTTAAATGGGGTTAAACCTTCTCCACTGAGATAGTATTAAATGGGGTTCAACCTTCTCCACTGAGATAGTATTAAATGGGGTTAAACCATCTCCACTGAGATAGTATTAAATGGGGTTAAACCATCTCCACTGAGACTGGATGAAATGGGGTTAAACCATCTCCACTGCGACTGGATTAAATGGGGTGAAACCATCTCCACTGAGATAGTATTAAATGGGGTTAAACCTTCTCCACTGAGATAGTATTAAATGGGGTTAAACCATCTCCACTGAGATAGTATTAAATGGGGTTAAACCATCTCCACTGAGATAGTATTAAATGGGGTTAAACCATCTCCACTGAGATAGTATTAAATGGGGTTAAACCATCTCCACTGAGATAGTATTAAATGGGGTTAAACCATCTCCACTGAGATAGTATTAAATGGGGTTAAACCATCTCCACTGAGATAGTATTAAATGGGGTTAAACCTTCTCCACTGAGATAGTATTAAATGGGGTTAAACCTTCTCCACTGAGATAGTATTAAATGGGGTTAAACCATCTCCACTGAGATAGTATTAAATGGGGTTAAACCTTCTCCACTGAGATAGTATTAAATGGGGTTAAACCTTCTCCACTGAGATAGTATTAAATGGGGTTAAACCTTCTCCACCGAGATCGGATTAAATGGGGTTAAACCTTCTCCACCGAGATAGTATTAAATGGGGTTAAACCTTCTCCACTGAGACAGGATTAAATGGGGTTAAACCTTCTCCACTGAGATAGTATTAAATGGGGTTAAACCATCTCCACTGAGATAGTATTAAATGGGGTTAAACCTTCTCCACTGAGATAGTATTAAATGGGGTTAAACCTTCTCCACCGAGATCGGATTAAATGGGGTTAAACCTTCTCCACTGAGATAGTATTAAATGGGGTTAAACCATCTCCACTGAGACTGGATTAAATGGGGTTAAACCTTCTCCACTGAGATAGTATTAAATGGGGTTAAACCATCTCCACTGAGATAGTATTAAATGGGGTTAAACCATCTCCACTGAGACTGGATTAAATGGGGTTAAACCATCTCCACTGAGATAGTATTAAATGGGGTGAAACCTTCTCCACCGAGATAGGATTAAATGGGGTTAAACCATCTCCACCGAGATAGTATTAAATGGGGTTAAACCTTCTCCACTGAGATAGTATTAAATGGGGTTAAACCTTCTCCACTGAGATAGTATTAAATGGGGTTAAACCTTCTCCACTGAGACAGTATTAAATGGGGTTAAACCTTCTCCACTGAGATCGTATTAAATGGGGTTAAACCTTCTCCACCGAGATCGGATTAAATGGGGTTAAACCTTCTCCACCGAGATCGGATTAAATGGGGTTAAACCTTCTCCACCGAGATCGGATTAAATGGGGTTAAACCTTCTCCACTGAGACTGGATTAAATGGGGTTAAACCTTCTCCACTGAGACAGGATTAAATGGGGTTAAACCTTCTCCACTGAGACAGTTAAATGGGGTTAAACCTTCTCCACTGAGACAGGATTAAATGGGGTTAAACCTTCTCCACTGAGACAGTTAAATGGGGTTAAACCTTCTCCACTGAGACAGTATTAAATGGGGTTAAACCTTCTCCACTGAGATAGTATTAAATGGGGTTAAACCAGCTCCACTGAGACAGTATTAAATGGGGTTAAACGTTCTCCACTGAGATAGTATTAAATGGGGTTAAACCTTCTCCACTGAGATAGTATTAAATGGGGTTAAACCAGCTCCACTGAGACAGTATTAAATGGGGCTAAACCTTCCCCACTGAGACAGTTAAATGGGGTTAAACCTTCTCCACTGAGACAGTATTAAATGGGGTTAAACCATCTCCACTGAGATAGTATTAAATGGGGTTAAACCAGCTCCACTGAGACTGGATTAAATGGGGTTAAACCTTCTCCACTGAGACAGTTAAATGGGGTTAAACCTTCTCCACTGAGACAGGGTTAAATGGGGTTAAACCTTCTCCACTGAGAGAGGATTAAATGGGGGTTAAACCTTCTCCACTGAGACTGGGTTAAATGGGGTTAAACCTTCTCCACTGAGACAGGGTTAAATGGGATTAAACCTTCCCCACTAAGACAGTTAAATGGGGTTAAACCTTCTCCACTGAGACAGTTAAATGGGGTTAAACCTTCTCCACTGAGACAGGGTTAAATGGGGTTAAACCTTCTCCACTGAGACAGGGTTAACTGGGGATTAAACCTTCTCCACTGAGACAGGGTTAAATGGGGTTAAGCCTTCTTCACTGAGACAGGGTTAAATGGGGTTAAACCTTCTCCACTGAGACAGGGTTGAATGGGGTAAAACCTTCTCCACTGAGACAGTTAAATGGGGTTACACCTTCTCCACTGAGACAGGGTTAACTGGGGATTAAACCTTCTCCACTGAGACAGGGTTAAATGGGGTTAAGCCTTCTTCACTGAGACAGGGTTAAATGGGGTTAAACCTTCCCCACTGAGACAGGATTAAATGGGGGTTAAACCTTCTCCACTGAGACTGGATTAAATGGGGTTACACCTTCTCCACTGAGACAGGGTTAAATGGGGTTCAACCTTCTCCACTGAGATAGTATTAAATGGGGTTAAACCTTCTCCACTGAGACTGGATTAAATGGGGTTAAACCTTCTCCACTGAGACAGTATTAAATGGGGTTAAACCTTCTCCACTGAGAGAGTATTAAATGGGGTTAAACCTTCTCCACTGAGATAGTATTAAATGGGGTTAAACCTTCTCCACTGAGATAGTATTAAATGGGGTTAAACCATCTCCACTGAGACTGGATTAAATGGGGTTAAACCATCTCCACTGAGACTGGATTAAATGGGGTTAAACCATCTCCACTGAGACAGTATTAAATGGGGTTAAACCTTCTCCACTGAGACTGGATTAAATGGGGTCAAACCATCTCCACTGAGATAGTATTAAATGGGGTTAAACCTTCTCCACTGAGATAGTATTAAATGGGGTTCAACCATCTCCACTGAGACTGGATTAAATGGGGTTAAACCATCTCCACTGAGACTGGATTAAATGGGGTTAAACCATCTCCACTGAGACTGGATTAAATGCGGTTAAACCATCTCCACTGAGACAGTATTAAATGGGGTTAAACCTTCTCCACTGAGATACTATTAAATGGGGTTAAACCATCTCCACTGAGACTGGATTAAATGGGGTTAAACCATCTCCACTGAGACAGTATTAAATGGGGTTAAACCTTCTCCACTGAGACTGGATTAAATGGGGTTAAACCATCTCCACTGAGACTGGATTAAATGGGGTTAAACCATCTCCACTGAGACTGGATTAAATGGGGTTAAACCTTCTCCAATGAGATAGTATTAAATGGGGTTAAACCTTCTCCACTGAGACAGTATTAAATGGGGTTAAACCTTCTCCACTGAGATAGTATTAAATGGGGTTAAACCTTCTCCACTGAGACAGTATTAAATGGGGTTAAACCATCTCCACTGAGATAGTATTAAATGGGGTTAAACCTTCTCCACTGAGATAGTATTAAATGGGGTTAAACCATCTCCACTGAGATAGTATTAAATGGGGTTAAACCATCTCCACTGAGATAGTATTAAATGGGGTTAAACCTTCTCCACTGAGATAGTATTAAATGGGGTTAAACCTTCTCCACTGAGAGAGGATTAAATGGGGGTTAAACCTTCTCCACTGAGACAGGGTTAAATGGGATTAAACCTTCCCCACTAAGACAGTTAAATGGGGTTAAACCATCTCCACTGAGACATTATTAAATGGGGTTAAACATTCTCCACTGAGACAGTTAAATGGGGTTAAACCTTCTCCACTGAGACAGGGTTAAATGGGATTAAACCTTCCCCACTAAGACAGTTAAATGGGGTTAAACCATCTCTACTGAGACAGTATTAAATGGGGTTAAACCTTCTCCACTGAGACAGTTAAATGGGGTTAAACCTTCTCCACTGAGACAGGGTTAAATGGGGTTAAACCTTCTCCACTGAGACAGTATTAAATGGGGTTAAACCTTCTCCACTGAGACAGGGTTAAATGGGGTTAAACCTTCTCCACTGAGACAGGGTTAAATGGGGTTAAACCTTCTCCACTGAGACAGGGTTAAATGGGGTTAAACCTTCTCCACTGAGACAGTATTAAATGGGGTTAAACCTTCTCCACTGAGACAGTATTAAATGGGGTTAAACCTTCTCCACTGAGACAGGGTTAAATGGGGTTAAACCTTCTCCACTGAGACTGGGTTAAATGGGGTTAAACCTTCTCCACTGAGACAGGGTTAATTGGGGATTAAACCTTCTCCACTGAGACAGGGTTAAATGGGGTTAAACCTTCTCCACTGAGACAGGGTTAACTGGGGATTAAACCTTCTCCACTGAGACAGGGTTAAATGGGAAAAAGCCTTCTTCACTGAGACAGGGTTAAATGGGGTTAAACCTTCTCCACTGAGACAGGATTAATTGGGGTTAAACCTTCTCCACTGAGATAGTATTAAATGGGGTTAAACCTTCTCCACTGAGATAGTATTAAATGGGGTTAAACCTTCTCCACTGAGATAGTATTAAATGGGGTTAAACCACCTCCTCTGAGACTGGATTAAATGGGATTAAACCTTCCCCACTAAGACAGTTAAATGGGGTTAAACCTTCTCCACTGAGACAGGGTTAAATGGGATTAAACCTTCCCCACTAAGACAGTTAAATGGGGTTAAACCATCTACACTGAGACAGTATTAAATGGGGTTAAACCTTCTCCACTGAGACAGTTAAATGGGGTTAAACCTTCTCCACTGAGACAGGGTTAAATGGGATTAAACCTTCCCCACTAAGACAGTTAAATGGGGTTAAACCTTCTCCACTGAGACAGGGTTAAATGGGATTAAACCTTCCCCACTAAGACAGTTAAATGGGGTTAAACCTTCTCCACTGAGACAGGATTAAATGGGGTTAAACCTTCTCCACTGAGATAGTATTAAATGGGGTTAAACCTTCTCCACTGAGATAGTATTAAATGGGGTTAAACCTTCTCCACTGAGATAGTATTAAATGGGGTTAAACCACCTCCTCTGAGACTGGATTAAATGGGATTAAACCTTCCCCACTAAGACAGTTAAATGGGGTTAAACCTTCTCCACTGAGACAGGGTTAAATGGGATTAAACCTTCCCCACTAAGACAGTTAAATGGGGTTAAACCATCTACACTGAGACAGTATTAAATGGGGTTAAACCTTCTCCACTGAGACAGTTAAATGGGGTTAAACCATCTCCACTGAGACAGTATTAAATGGGGTTAAACCTTCTCCACTGAGACAGTTAAATGGGGTTAAACCTTCTCCACTGAGACAGGGTTAAATGGGGTTAAACCTTCTCCACTGAGACAGTATTAAATGGGGTTGAACCTTCTCCACTGAGACAGGGTTAAATGGGGTTAAACTTTCTCCACTGAGACTGGATTAAATGGGGTTAAACCATCTCCACTGAGATAGTATTAAATGGGGTTAAACCTTCTCCACTGAGATAGTATTAAATGGGGTTAAACCTTCTCCACTGAGATAGTATTAAATGGGGTTAAACCATCTCCACTGAGACAGTATTAAATGGGGTTAAACCTTCTCCACTGAGATAGTATTAAATGGGGTTAAACCATCTCCACTGAGACTGGATTAAATGGGGTTAAACCTTCTCCACTGAGACTGGATTAAATGGGGTTAAACCATCTCCACTGAGACTGGATTAAATGGGGTTAAACCATCTCCACTGAGATAGTATTAAATGGGGTTAAACCTTCTCCACTGAGACTGGATTAAATGGGGTTAAACCTTCTCCACTGAGACTGGATTAAATGGGGTTAAACCTTCTCCCCTGAGATAGTATTAAATGGGGTTAAACCTTCTCCACTGAGATAGTATTAAATGGGGTTAAACCTTCTCCACTGAGACTGGATTAAATGGGGTTAAACCTTCTCCACGGAGATAGTATTAAATGGGGTTAAACCATCTCCACTGAGACTGGATTAAATGGGGTTAAACCTTCTCCACTGAGACTGGATTAAATGGGGTTAAACCATCTCCACTGAGATAGTATTAAATGCGGTTAAACCTTCTCCACTGAGACTGGATTAAATGGGGTTAAACCTTCTCCACTGAGACTGGATTAAATGGGGTTAAACATTCTCCACTGAGACTGGATTAAATGGGGTTAAACCTTCTCCCCTGAGATAGTATTAAATGGGGTTAAACCTTCTCCACTGAGACTGGATTAAATGGGGTTAAACCTTCTCCACGGAGATAGTATTAAATGGGGTTAAACCATCTCCACTGAGACTGGATTAAATGGGGTTAAACCTTCTCCACTGAGACTGGATTAAATGGGGTTAAACCATCTCCACTGAGATAGTATTAAATGGGGTTAAACCTTCTCCACTGAGACTGGATTAAATGGGGTTAAACCTTCTCCACTGAGACTGGATTAAATGGGGTTAAACCTTCTCCACTGAGACTGGATTAAATGGGGTTAAACCTTCTCCACTGAGACAGGATTAAATGGGGTTAAACGTTCTCCACTGAGACTGGATTAAATGGGGTTAAACCTTCTCCACTGAGACTGGATTAAATGGGGTTAAACCTTCTCCACTGAGATAGTATTAAATGGGGTTAAACCTTCTCCACTGAGACTGGATTAAATGGGGTTAAACCTTCTCCACTGAGATAGTATTAAATGGGGTTAAACCTTCTCCACTGAGACTGGATTAAATGGGGTTAAACCTTCTCCACTGAGACTGGATTAAATGGGGTTAAACCTTCTCCACTGAGATAGTATTAAATGGGGTTAAACCTTCCCCACTGAGACAGGATTAAATAGGGTTAAACCTTCCCCACTGAGACAGGATTAAATGGGGTTAAACCTTCCCCACTGAGACAGGATTAAATGGGGTTAAACCTTCTCCACTGAGACTGGATTAAATGGGGGTTAAACCTTCTCCACTGAGACTGGATTAAATGGGGTTAAACCTTCTCCACTGAGACTGGATTAAATGGGGTTAAACCTTCTCCACTGAGACTGGATTAAATGGGGTTAAACCTTCTCCACTGAGATAGTATTAAATGGGGTTAAACCTTCCCCACTGAGACAGGATTAAATGGGGTTAAACCTTCCCCACTGAGACAGGATTAAATGGGGTTAAACCTTCCCCACTGAGACAGGATTAAATGGGGTTAAACCTTCTCCACTGAGACTGGATTAAATGGGGGTTAAACCTTCTCCACTGAGACTGGATTAAATGGGGTTAAACCTTCCCCACTGAGATAGTATTAAATGGGGTTAAACCTTCCCCACTGAGACAGGATTAAATGGGGTTAAACCTTCTCCACTGAGACTGGATTAAATGGGGTTAAACCTTCTCCACTGAGACAGGATTAAATGGGGTTAAACGTTCTCCACTGAGACTGGATTCAATGGGGTTAAACCTTCTCCACTGAGACTGGATTAAATGGGGTTAAACCTTCTCCACTGAGATAGTATTAAATGGGGTTAAACCTTCTCCACTGAGACTGGATTAAATGGGGTTAAACCTTCTCCACTGAGATAGTATTAAATGGGGTTAAACCTTCTCCACTGAGACTGGATTAAATGGGGTTAAACCTTCTCCACTGAGACTGGATTAAATGGGGTTAAACCTTCTCCACTGAGATAGTATTAAATGGGGTTAAACCTTCCCCACTGAGACAGGATTAAATAGGGTTAAACCTTCCCCACTGAGACAGGATTAAATGGGGTTAAACCTTCCCCACTGAGACAGGATTAAATGGGGTTAAACCTTCTCCACTGAGACTGGATTAAATGGGGGTTAAACCTTCTCCACTGAGACTGGATTAAATGGGGTTAAACCTTCTCCACTGAGACTGGATTAAATGGGGTTAAACCTTCTCCACTGAGACTGGATTAAATGGGGTTAAACCTTCTCCACTGAGATAGTATTAAATGGGGTTAAACCTTCCCCACTGAGACAGGATTAAATGGGGTTAAACCTTCCCCACTGAGACAGGATTAAATGGGGTTAAACCTTCCCCACTGAGACAGGATTAAATGGGGTTAAACCTTCTCCACTGAGACTGGATTAAATGGGGGTTAAACCTTCTCCACTGAGACTGGATTAAATGGGGTTAAACCTTCCCCACTGAGATAGTATTAAATGGGGTTAAACCTTCCCCACTGAGACAGGATTAAATGGGCTTAAACCTTCTCCACTGAGACTGGATTAAATGGGGTTAATCCTTCTCCACTGAGACTGGATTAAATGGGGTTAAACCATCTCCACTGAGACTGGATTAAATGGGGTTAAACCTTCTCCACTGAGATAGTATTAAATGGGGTTAAACCTTCTCCACTGAGATAGTATTAAATGGGGTTAAACCTTCTCCACTGAGACTGGATTAAATGGGGTTAAACCTTCTCCACTGAGACTGGATTAAATGGGGTTAAACCTTCTCCACTGAGACTGGATTAAATGGGGTTAAACCTTCTCCACTGAGACTGGATTAAATGGGGTTAAACCATCTCCACTGAGACTGGATTAAATGGGGTTAAACCCTCTCCACTGAGATAGTATTAAATGAGGTTAAACCATCTCCACTGAGATAGTATTAAATGGGGTTAAACCATCTCCACTGAGATAGTATTAAATGAGGTTAAACCTTCTCCACTGAGATAGTATTAAATGGGGTTAAACCTTCTCCACTGAGACTGGATTAAATGAGGTTAAACCTTGTGCACTGAGATAGTATTAAATGGGGTTAAATCTTCTCCACTGAGACTGGATTAAATGGGGTTAAACCTTCTCCACTGAGACTGGATTAAATGGGGTTAAACCTTCTCCACTGAGACTGGATTAAATGGGGTTAAACCTTCTCCACTGAGATAGTATTAAATGGGGTTAAACCTTCTCCACTGAGATAGTATTAAATGGGGTTAAACCATCTCCACTGAGACTGGATTAAATGGGGTTAAACCTTCTCCACTGAGATAGTATTAAATGGGGTTAAACCATCTCCACTGAGACTGGATTAAATGGGGTTAAATCTTCTCCACTGAGATAGTATTAAATGGGGTTAAACCTTCTCCACTGAGACTGGATTAAATGGGGTTAAACCTTCTCCACTGAGACTGGATTAAATGGGGTTAAACCTTCTCCACTGAGACAGTATTAAATGGGGTTAAACCATCTCCACTGAGATTGTATTAAATGGGGTTAAACCTTCTCCACTGAGACTGGATTAAATGGGGTTAAACCATCTCCACTGAGATAGTATTAAATGGGGTTAAACCATCTCCACTGAGATAGTATTAAATGGTCTTAAACCATCTCCACTGAGATAGTATTAAATGGGGTTAAACCTTCTCCACTGAGACAGTATTAAGTGGGGTTAAACCATCTCCACTGAGATAGTATTAAATGGGGTTAAACCTTCTCCACTGAGATAGTATTAAATGGGGTTAAACCATCTCCACTGAGACTGGATTAAATGGTGTTAAACCTTCTCCACTGAGACTGGATTAATTGGGGTTAAACCTTCTCCACTGAGACTGGATTAAATGGGGTTAAACCTTCCCCACTGAGATAGTATTAAATGGGGTTAAACCTTCTCCACTGAGATAGTATTAAATGGGGTTAAACCATCTCCACTGAGACTGGATTAAATGGGGTTAAACCATCTCCACTGAGACTGGATTAAATGGGGTTAAACCTTCTCCACTGAGATAGTATTAAATGGGGTTAAACCTTCTCCACTGAGACTGGATTAAATGGGGTTAAACCTTCCCCACTGAGATAGTATTAAATGGGGTTAAACCTTCTCCACTGAGACTGGATTAAATGGCGTTAAACCTTCCCCACTGAGATAGTATTAAATGGGGTTAGACCATCTCCACTGAGACAGCATTAAATGGGGTTAAACCTTCTCCACTGAGATAGTATTAAATGGGGTTAAACCTTCTCCACTGAGATAGTATTAAATGGGGTTAAACCTTCTCCACTGAGATAGTATTAAATGGGGTTAAACCATCTCCACTGAGACTGGATTAAATGGGGTTAAACCATCTCCACTGAGATAGTATTAAATGGGGTTAAACCTTCTCCACTGAGATAGTATTAAATGGGGTAAAACCATCTCCACTGAGACAGTATTAAATGGGGTTAAACCTTCCCCACTGAGACAGGATTAAATGGGGTTAAACCTTCTCCACTGAGACTGGATTAAATGGGGGTTAAACCTTCTCCACTGAGACTGGATTAAATGGGGTTAAACCTTCTCCACTGAGACTGGATTAAATGGGGTTAAACCTTCTCCACTGAGACTGGATTAAATGGGGTTAAACCTTCTCCACTGAGATAGTATTAAATGGGGTTAAACCTTCCCCACTGAGACAGGATTAAATGGGGTTAAACCTTCCCCACTGAGACAGGATTAAATGGGGTTAAACCTTCCCCACTGAGACAGGATTAAATGGGGTTAAACCTTCTCCACTGAGACTGGATTAAATGGGGGTTAAACCTTCTCCACTGAGACTGGATTAAATGGGGTTAAACCTTCCCCACTGAGATAGTATTAAATGGGGTTAAACCTTCCCCACTGAGACAGGATTAAATGGGGTTAAACCTTCTCCACTGAGACTGGATTAAATGGGGTTAAACCTTCTCCACTGAGACAGGATTAAATGGGGTTAAACGTTCTCCACTGAGACTGGATTCAATGGGGTTAAACCTTCTCCACTGAGACTGGATTAAATGGGGTTAAACCTTCTCCACTGAGATAGTATTAAATGGGGTTAAACCTTCTCCACTGAGACTGGATTAAATGGGGTTAAACCTTCTCCACTGAGATAGTATTAAATGGGGTTAAACCTTCTCCACTGAGACTGGATTAAATGGGGTTAAACCTTCTCCACTGAGACTGGATTAAATGGGGTTAAACCTTCTCCACTGAGATAGTATTAAATGGGGTTAAACCTTCCCCACTGAGACAGGATTAAATAGGGTTAAACCTTCCCCACTGAGACAGGATTAAATGGGGTTAAACCTTCCCCACTGAGACAGGATTAAATGGGGTTAAACCTTCTCCACTGAGACTGGATTAAATGGGGGTTAAACCTTCTCCACTGAGACTGGATTAAATGGGGTTAAACCTTCTCCACTGAGACTGGATTAAATGGGGTTAAACCTTCTCCACTGAGACTGGATTAAATGGGGTTAAACCTTCTCCACTGAGATAGTATTAAATGGGGTTAAACCTTCCCCACTGAGACAGGATTAAATGGGGTTAAACCTTCCCCACTGAGACAGGATTAAATGGGGTTAAACCTTCCCCACTGAGACAGGATTAAATGGGGTTAAACCTTCTCCACTGAGACTGGATTAAATGGGGGTTAAACCTTCTCCACTGAGACTGGATTAAATGGGGTTAAACCTTCCCCACTGAGATAGTATTAAATGGGGTTAAACCTTCCCCACTGAGACAGGATTAAATGGGCTTAAACCTTCTCCACTGAGACTGGATTAAATGGGGTTAATCCTTCTCCACTGAGACTGGATTAAATGGGGTTAAACCATCTCCACTGAGACTGGATTAAATGGGGTTAAACCTTCTCCACTGAGATAGTATTAAATGGGGTTAAACCTTCTCCACTGAGATAGTATTAAATGGGGTTAAACCTTCTCCACTGAGACTGGATTAAATGGGGTTAAACCTTCTCCACTGAGACTGGATTAAATGGGGTTAAACCTTCTCCACTGAGACTGGATTAAATGGGGTTAAACCTTCTCCACTGAGACTGGATTAAATGGGGTTAAACCATCTCCACTGAGACTGGATTAAATGGGGTTAAACCTTCTCCACTGAGATAGTATTAAATGAGGTTAAACCATCTCCACTGAGATAGTATTAAATGGGGTTAAACCATCTCCACTGAGATAGTATTAAATGAGGTTAAACCTTCTCCACTGAGATAGTATTAAATGGGGTTAAACCTTCTCCACTGAGACTGGATTAAATGAGGTTAAACCTTGTGCACTGAGATAGTATTAAATGGGGTTAAATCTTCTCCACTGAGACTGGATTAAATGGGGTTAAACCTTCTCCACTGAGACTGGATTAAATGGGGTTAAACCTTCTCCACTGAGACTGGATTAAATGGGGTTAAACCTTCTCCACTGAGATAGTATTAAATGGGGTTAAACCTTCTCCACTGAGATAGTATTAAATGGGGTTAAACCATCTCCACTGAGACTGGATTAAATGGGGTTAAACCTTCTCCACTGAGATAGTATTAAATGGGGTTAAACCATCTCCACTGAGACTGGATTAAATGGGGTTAAATCTTCTCCACTGAGATAGTATTAAATGGGGTTAAACCTTCTCCACTGAGACTGGATTAAATGGGGTTAAACCTTCTCCACTGAGACTGGATTAAATGGGGTTAAACCTTCTCCACTGAGACAGTATTAAATGGGGTTAAACCATCTCCACTGAGATTGTATTAAATGGGGTTAAACCTTCTCCACTGAGACTGGATTAAATGGGGTTAAACCATCTCCACTGAGATAGTATTAAATGGGGTTAAACCATCTCCACTGAGATAGTATTAAATGGTCTTAAACCATCTCCACTGAGATAGTATTAAATGGGGTTAAACCTTCTCCACTGAGACAGTATTAAGTGGGGTTAAACCATCTCCACTGAGATAGTATTAAATGGGGTTAAACCTTCTCCACTGAGATAGTATTAAATGGGGTTAAACCATCTCCACTGAGACTGGATTAAATGGTGTTAAACCTTCTCCACTGAGACTGGATTAATTGGGGTTAAACCTTCTCCACTGAGACTGGATTAAATGGGGTTAAACCTTCCCCACTGAGATAGTATTAAATGGGGTTAAACCTTCTCCACTGAGATAGTATTAAATGGGGTTAAACCATCTCCACTGAGACTGGATTAAATGGGGTTAAACCATCTCCACTGAGACTGGATTAAATGGGGTTAAACCTTCTCCACTGAGATAGTATTAAATGGGGTTAAACCTTCTCCACTGAGACTGGATTAAATGGGGTTAAACCTTCCCCACTGAGATAGTATTAAATGGGGTTAAACCTTCTCCACTGAGACTGGATTAAATGGCGTTAAACCTTCCCCACTGAGATAGTATTAAATGGGGTTAGACCATCTCCACTGAGACAGCATTAAATGGGGTTAAACCTTCTCCACTGAGATAGTATTAAATGGGGTTAAACCTTCTCCACTGAGATAGTATTAAATGGGGTTAAACCTTCTCCACTGAGATAGTATTAAATGGGGTTAAACCATCTCCACTGAGACTGGATTAAATGGGGTTAAACCATCTCCACTGAGATAGTATTAAATGGGGTTAAACCTTCTCCACTGAGATAGTATTAAATGGGGTAAAACCATCTCCACTGAGACAGTATTAAATGGGGTTAAACCTTCTCCACTGAGATAGTATTAAATGGGGTTAAACCTTCTCCACTGAGACAGTATTAAATGGGGTTAAACCATCTCCACTGAGACAGTATTAAATGGGGTTAAACCTTCTCCACTGAGATAGTATTAAATGGGGTTAAACCTTCTCCACTGAGATAGTATTAAATGGGGTTAAACCTTCTCCACTGAGATAGTATTAAATGTGGTTAAACCTTCTCCACTGAGACTGGATTAAATGGGGTTAAACCATCTCCACTGAGATAGTATTAAATGGGGTTAAACCATCTCCACTGAGACAGTATTAAATGGGGTTAAACCTTCTCCACTGAGACTGGATTAAATGGGGTTAAACCTTCTCCACTGAGACAGTATTAAATGGGGTTAAACCTTCTCCACTGAGATTGTATTAAATGGGGTTAAACCTTCTCCACTGAGACTGGATTAAATGGGTTTAAACCATCTCCACTGAGATAGTATTAAATGGGGTTAAACCATCTCCACTGAGACAGTATTAAATGGTGTTAAACCATCTCCACTGAGATAGTATTAAATGGGGTTAAACCTTCTCCACTGAGACAGTATTAAGTGGGGTTAAACCATCTCCACTGAGATAGTATTAAATGGGGTTAAACCTACTCCACTGAGATAGTATTAAATGGGGTTAAACCTTCTCCACTGAGACTGGATTAAATGGTGTTAAACCTTCTCCACTGAGACTGGATTAAATGGGGTTAAACCTTCTCCACTGAGACTGGATTAAATGGGGTTAAACCTTCCCCACTGAGATAGTATTAAATGGGGTTAAACCTTCCCCACTGAGATAGTATTAAATGGGGTTAAACCTTCTCCACTGAGATAGTATTAAATGGGGTTAAACCATCTCCACTGAGACTGGATTAAATGGGGTTAAACCATCTCCACTGAGACTGGATTAAATGGGGTTAAACCTTCTCCACTGAGATAGTATTAAATGGGGTTAAACCATCTCCACTGAGACTGGATTAAATGGGGTTAAACCATCTCCACTGAGATAGTATTAAATGGGGTTAAACCTTCTCCACTGAGATAGTATTAAATGGGGTAAAACCATCTCCACTGAGACAGTATTAAATGGGGTTAAACCTTCTCCACTGAGATAGTATTAAATGGGGTTAAACCTTCTCCACTGAGACAGTATTAAATGGGGTTAAACCATCTCCACTGAGACAGTATTAAATGGGGTTAAACCTTCTCCACTGAGATAGTATTAAATGGGGTTAAACCTTCTCCACTGAGATAGTATTAAATGGGGTTAAACCTTCTCCACTGAGATAGTATTAAATGGGGTTAAACCTTCTCCACTGAGATAGTATTAAATGGGGTTAAACCTTCTCCACTGAGACTGAATTAAATTGGGTTAAACCTTCCCCACTGAGATAGTATTAAATGGGGTTAAACCTTCTCCACTGAGACTGGATTAAATGGCGTTAAACCTTCCCCACTGAGATAGTATTAAATGGGGTTAAACCATCTCCACTGAGACAGCATTAAATGGGGTTAAACCTTCTCCACTGAGATACTATTAAATGGGGTTAAACCTTCTCCACTGAGATAGTATTAAATGGGGTTAAACCTTCTCCACTGAGATAGTATTAAATGGGGTTAAACCATCTCCACTGAGACTGGATTAAATGGGGTTAAACCATCTCCACTGAGATAGTATTAAATGGGGTTAAACCTTCTCCACTGAGATAGTATTAAATGGGGTAAAACCATCTCCACTGAGACAGTATTAAATGGGGTTAAACCTTCTCCACTGAGATAGTATTAAATGGGGTTAAACCTTCTCCACTGAGACAGTATTAAATGGGGTTATACCATCTCCACTGAGACAGTATTAAATGGGGTTAAACCTTCTCCACTGAGATAGTATTAAATGGGGTTAAACCTTCTCCACTGAGATAGTATTAAATGGGGTTAAACCTTCTCCACTGAGATAGTATTAAATGGGGTTAAACCTTCTCCACTGAGACTGGATTAAATGGGGTTAAACCATCTCCACTGAGATAGTATTAAATGGGGTTAAACCTTCTCCACTGAGATAGTATTAAATGGGGTAAAACCATCTCCACTGAGACAGTATTAAATGGGGTTAAACCTTCTCCACTGAGATAGTATTAAATGGGGTTAAACCTTCTCCACTGAGACAGTATTAAATGGGGTTAAACCATCTCCACTGAGACAGTATTAAATGGGGTTAAACCTTCTCCACTGAGATAGTATTAAATGGGGTTAAACCTTCTCCACTGAGATAGTATTAAATGGGGTTAAACCTTCTCCACTGAGATAGTATTAAATGGGGTTAAACCTTCTCCACTGAGATAGTATTAAATGGGGTTAAACCTTCTCCACTGAGATAGTATTAAATGTGGTTAAACCTTCTCCACTGAGACTGGATTAAATGGGGTTAAACCATCTCCACTGAGATAGTATTAAATGGGGTTAAACCATCTCCACTGAGACAGTATTAAATGGGGTTAAACCTTCTCCACTGAGACTGGATTAAATGGGGTTAAACCTTCTCCACTGAGACAGTATTAAATGGGGTTAAACCTTCTCCACTGAGATTGTATTAAATGGGGTTAAACCTTCTCCACTGAGACTGGATTAAATGGGTTTAAACCATCTCCACTGAGATAGTATTAGATGGGGTTAAACCATCTCCACTGAGACAGTATTAAATGGTGTTAAACCATCTCCACTGAGATAGTATTAAATGGGGTTAAACCTTCTCCACTGAGACAGTATTAAGTGGGGTTAAACCATCTCCACTGAGATAGTATTAAATGGGGTTAAACCTACTCCACTGAGATAGTATTAAATGGGGTTAAACCTTCTCCACTGAGACTGGATTAAATGGTGTTAAACCTTCTCCACTGAGACTGGATTAAATGGGGTTAAACCTTCTCCACTGAGACTGGATTAAATGGGGTTAAACCTTCCCCACTGAGATAGTATTAAATGGGGTTAAACCTTCCCCACTGAGATAGTATTAAATGGGGTTAAACCTTCTCCACTGAGATAGTATTAAATGGGGTTAAACCATCTCCACTGAGACTGGATTAAATGGGGTTAAACCATCTCCACTGAGACTGGATTAAATGGGGTTAAACCTTCTCCACTGAGATAGTATTAAATGGGGTTAAACCATCTCCACTGAGACTGGATTAAATGGGGTTAAACCATCTCCACTGAGATAGTATTAAATGGGGTTAAACCTTCTCCACTGAGATAGTATTAAATGGGGTAAAACCATCTCCACTGAGACAGTATTAAATGGGGTTAAACCTTCTCCACTGAGATAGTATTAAATGGGGTTAAACCTTCTCCACTGAGACAGTATTAAATGGGGTTAAACCATCTCCACTGAGACAGTATTAAATGGGGTTAAACCTTCTCCACTGAGATAGTATTAAATGGGGTTAAACCTTCTCCACTGAGATAGTATTAAATGGGGTTAAACCTTCTCCACTGAGATAGTATTAAATGGGGTTAAACCTTCTCCACTGAGATAGTATTAAATGGGGTTAAACCTTCTCCACTGAGACTGAATTAAATGGGGTTAAACCTTCCCCACTGAGATAGTATTAAATGGGGTTAAACCTTCTCCACTGAGACTGGATTAAATGGCGTTAAACCTTCCCCACTGAGATAGTATTAAATGGGGTTAAACCATCTCCACTGAGACAGCATTAAATGGGGTTAAACCTTCTCCACTGAGATAGTATTAAATGGGGTTAAACCTTCTCCACTGAGATAGTATTAAATGGGGTTAAACCTTCTCCACTGAGATAGTATTAAATGGGGTTAAACCATCTTCACTGAGACTGGATTAAATGGGGTTAAACCATCTCCACTGAGATAGTATTAAATGGGGTTAAACCTTCTCCACTGAGATAGTATTAAATGGGGTAAAACCATCTCCACTGAGACAGTATTAAATGGGGTTAAACCTTCTCCACTGAGATAGTATTAAATGGGGTTAAACCTTCTCCACTGAGACAGTATTAAATGGGGTTAAACCATCTCCACTGAGACAGTATTAAATGGGGTTAAACCTTCTCCACTGAGATAGTATTAAATGGGGTTAAACCTTCTCCACTGAGATAGTATTAAATGGGGTTAAACCTTCTCCACTGAGATAGTATTAAATGGGGTTAAACCTTCTCCACTGAGACTGGATTAAATGGGGTTAAACCATCTCCACTGAGATAGTATTAAATGGGGTTAAACCATCTCCACTGAGACAGTATTAAATGGGGTTAAACCTTCTCCACTGAGATAGTATTAAATGGGGTTAAACCTTCTCCACTGAGATAGTATTAAATGGGGTTAAACCATCTCCACTGAGATAGTATTAAATGGGGTTAAACCATCTCCACTGAGACAGTATTAAATGGGGTTAAACCATCTCCACTGAGGTAGTATTAAATGGGGTTAAACCATCTCCACTGAGACTGGATTAAATGGGGTTAAACCATCTCCACTGAGACAGTATTAAATGGGGTTAAACCTTCTCCACTGAGACTGGATTAAATGGGGTTAAACCTTCTCCACTGAGACTGGATTAAATGGGGTTAAACCTTCTCCACTGAGACTGGATTAAATGGGGTTAAACCTTCTCCACTGAGACAGTATTAAATGGGGTTAAACCTTCTCCACTGAGATAGTATTAAATGGGGTTAAACCTTCTCCACTGTGATAGTATTAAATGGGGTTAAACCTTCTCCACTGAGATTGTATTAAATGGGGTAAACCTTCTCCACTGAGACTGGATTAAATGGGGTTAAACCATCTCCACTGAGACTGGATTAAATGGGGTGAAACCTTCTCCACTGAGACTGGATTAAATGGGGTTAAACCTTCTCCACTGAGACAGTATTAAATGGGGTTAAACCTTCCCCACTGAGATAGTATTAAATGGGGTTAAACCATCTCCACTGAGACAGTATTAAATGGGGTTAAACCATCTCCACTGAGATAGTATTAAATGGGGTTAAACCTTCTCCACTGGGACAGTATTAAATGGGGTTAAACCATCTCCACTGAGATAGTATTAAATGGGGTTAAACCTTCTCCACTGAGATAGTATTAAATGGGGTTAAACCTTCTCCACTGAGACAGTATTAAATGGGGTTAAACCTTCTCCACTGAGATAGTATTAAATGGGGTTAAACCTTCTCCACTGTGATAGTATTAAATGGGGTTAAACCTTCTCCACTGAGATTGTATTAAATGGGGTTAAACCTTCTCCACTGAGACTGGATTAAATGGGGTTAAACCATCTCCACTGAGACTGGATTAAATGGGGTTAAACCTTCTCCACTGAGACAGTATTAAATGGGGTTAAACCTTCCCCACTGAGATAGTATTAAATGGGGTTAAACCATCTCCACTGAGACAGTATTAAATGGGGTTAAACCATCTCCACTGAGATAGTATTAAATGGGGTTCAACCTTCTCCACTGGGACAGTATTAAATGGGGTTAAACCATCTCCACTGAGATAGTATTAAATGGGGTTAAACCTTCTCCACTGAGATAGTATTAAATGGGGTTAAACCTTCTCCACTGAGACTGGATTAAATGGGGTTAAACCTTCTCCACTGAGACTGGATTAAATGGGGTTAAACCTTCTCCACTGAGACTGGATTAAATGGGGTTAAACCTTCTCCACTGAGACTGGATTAAATGGGGTTAAACCTTCTCCACTGAGATAGTATTAAATGGGGTTAAACCTTCTCCACCGAGATAGTATTAAATGGGGTTAAACCTTCTCCACTGAGATAGTATTAAATGGGGTTAAACCTTCTCCACTGAGACAGTATTAAATGGGGTTAAACCATCTCCACTGAGATAGTATTAAATGGGGTTAAACCATCTCCACTGAGATAGTATTAAATGGGGTTAAACCTTCTCCACTGAGACTGGATTAAATGGGGTTAAACCTTCTCCACTGAGACTGGATTAAATGGGGTTAAACCTTCTCCACTGAGACTGGATTAAATGGGGTTAAACCCTCTCCACTGAGATAGTATTAAATGGGGTTAAACCTTCTCCACTGAGATAGTATTAAATAGGCTTAAACCATCTCCACTGAGATAGTATTAAATGGGGTTAAACCTTCTCCACTGAGACAGGATTAAATGGGGTTAAACCATCTCCACTGAGACTGGATTAAATGGAGTTAAACCTTCTCCACTGAGACTGGATTAAATGGGGTTAAACCTTCTCCACTTAGACAGGATTAAATGGGGTTAAACCTTCTCCACTGAGACAGGATTAAATGGGGTTAAACCTTCTCCACTGAGACTGGATTAAATGGGGTTAAACCTTCTCCACTGAGACTGGATTAAATGGGCTTAAACCTTCTCCACTGAGACTGGATTAAATGGGGTTAAACCTTCTCCACTGAGACTGGATTAAATGGGGTTAAACCATCTCCACTGAGATAGTATTAAATGGGGTTAAACCTTCTCCACTGAGGTAGTATTAAATGGGGTTAAACCATCTCCACTGAGACTGGATTAAATGGGGTTAAACCATCTCCACTGAGACAGTATTAAATGGGGTTAAACCTTCTCCACTGAGACTGGATTAAATGGGGTTAAACCTTCTCCACTGAGACTGGATTAAATGGGGTTAAACCTTCTCCACTGAGACTGGATTAAATGGGGTTAAACCTTCTCCACTGAGACAGTATTAAATGGGGTTAAACCTTCTCCACTGAGATAGTATTAAATGGGGTTAAACCTTCTCCACTGTGATAGTATTAAATGGGGTTAAACCTTCTCCACTGAGATTGTATTAAATGGGGTTAAACCTTCTCCACTGAGACTGGATTAAATGGGGTTAAACCATCTCCACTGAGACTGGATTAAATGGGGTGAAACCTTCTCCACTGAGACTGGATTAAATGGGGTTAAACCTTCTCCACTGAGACAGTATTAAATGGGGTTAAACCTTCCCCACTGAGATAGTATTAAATGGGGTTAAACCATCTCCACTGAGACAGTATTAAATGGGGTTAAACCATCTCCACTGAGATAGTATTAAATGGGGTTAAACCTTCTCCACTGGGACAGTATTAAATGGGGTTAAACCATCTCCACTGAGATAGTATTAAATGGGGTTAAACCTTCTCCACTGAGATAGTATTAAATGGGGTTAAACCTTCTCCACTGAGACAGTATTAAATGGGGTTAAACCTTCTCCACTGAGATAGTATTAAATGGGGTTAAACCTTCTCCACTGTGATAGTATTAAATGGGGTTAAACCTTCTCCACTGAGATTGTATTAAATGGGGTTAAACCTTCTCCACTGAGACTGGATTAAATGGGGTTAAACCATCTCCACTGAGACTGGATTAAATGGGGTGAAACCTTCTCCACTGAGACTGGATTAAATGGGGTTAAACCTTCTCCACTGAGACAGTATTAAATGGGGTTAAACCTTCCCCACTGAGATAGTATTAAATGGGGTTAAACCATCTCCACTGAGACAGTATTAAATGGGGTTAAACCATCTCCACTGAGATAGTATTAAATGGGGTTCAACCTTCTCCACTGGGACAGTATTAAATGGGGTTAAACCATCTCCACTGAGATAGTATTAAATGGGGTTAAACCTTCTCCACTGAGATAGTATTAAATGGGGTTAAACCTTCTCCACTGAGACTGGATTAAATGGGGTTAAACCTTCTCCACTGAGACTGGATTAAATGGGGTTAAACCTTCTCCACTGAGACTGGATTAAATGGGGTTAAACCTTCTCCACTGAGACTGGATTAAATGGGGTTAAACCTTCTCCACTGAGATAGTATTAAATGGGGTTAAACCTTCTCCACCGAGATAGTATTAAATGGGGTTAAACCTTCTCCACTGAGATAGTATTAAATGGGGTTAAACCTTCTCCACTGAGACAGTATTAAATGGGGTTAAACCATCTCCACTGAGATAGTATTAAATGGGGTTAAACCATCTCCACTGAGATAGTATTAAATGGGGTTAAACCTTCTCCACTGAGACTGGATTAAATGGGGTTAAACCTTCTCCACTGAGACTGGATTAAATGGGGTTAAACCTTCTCCACTGAGACTGGATTAAATGGGGTTAAACCCTCTCCACTGAGATAGTATTAAATGGGGTTAAACCTTCTCCACTGAGATAGTATTAAATAGGCTTAAACCATCTCCACTGAGATAGTATTAAATGGGGTTAAACCTTCTCCACTGAGACAGGATTAAATGGGGTTAAACCATCTCCACTGAGACTGGATTAAATGGAGTTAAACCTTCTCCACTGAGACTGGATTAAATGGGGTTAAACCTTCTCCACTTAGACAGGATTAAATGGGGTTAAACCTTCTCCACTGAGACAGGATTAAATGGGGTTAAACCTTCTCCACTGAGACTGGATTAAATGGGGTTAAACCTTCTCCACTGAGACTGGATTAAATGGGCTTAAACCTTCTCCACTGAGACTGGATTAAATGGGGTTAAACCTTCTCCACTGAGACTGGATTAAATGGGGTTAAACCATCTCCACTGAGATAGTATTAAATGGGGTTAAACCTTCTCCACTGAGACAGTATTAAGTGGGGTTAAACCATCTCCACTGAGATAGTATTAAATGGGGTTAAACCTTCTCCACTGAGATAGTATTAAATGGGGTTAAACCTTCTCCACTGAGACTGGATTAAATGGTGTTAAACCTTCTCCACTGAGACTGGATTAAATGGGGTTAAACCTTCTCCACTGAGACTGGATTAAATGGGGTTAAACCTTCCCCACTGAGATAGTATTAAATGGGGTGAAACCTTCTCCACTGAGACTGGATTAAATGGCGTTAAACCTTCCCCACTGAGATAGTATTAAATGGGGTTAAACCATCTCCACTGAGACAGCATTAAATGGGGTTAAACCTTCTCCACTTAGATAGTATTAAATGGGGTTAAACCTTCTCCACTGAGATAGTATGAAATGGGGTTAAACCTTCTCCACTGAGATAGTATTAAATGGGGTTAAACCATCTCCACTGAGACTGGATTAAATGGGGTTAAACCATCTCCACTGAGATAGTATTAAATGGGGTTAAACCTTCTCCACTGAGATAGTATTAAATGGGGTAAAACCATCTCCACTGAGACAGTATTAAATGGGGTTAAACCTTCTCCACTGAGATAGTATTAAATGGGGTTAAACCTTCTCCACTGAGACAGTATTAAATGGGGTTAAACCATCTCCACTGAGACAGTATTAAATGGGGTTAAACCTTCTCCACTGAGATAGTATTGAATGGGGTTAAACCTTCTCCACTGAGATAGTATTAAATGGGTTAAACCTTCTCCACTGAGATAGTATTAAATGGGGTTAAACCTTCTCCACTGAGACTGGATTAAATGGGGTTAAACCATCTCCACTGAGATAGTATTAAATGGGGTTAAACCATCTCCACTGAGACAGTATTAAATGGGGTTAAACCTTCTCCACTGAGATAGTATTAAATGGGGTTAAACCTTCTCCACTGAGATAGTATTAAATGGGGTTAAACCATCTCCACTGAGATAGTATTAAATGGGGTTAAACCATCTCCACTGAGACAGTATTAAATGGGGTTAACCATCTCCACTGAGGTAGTATTAAATGGGGTTAAACCATCTCCACTGAGACTGGATTAAATGGGGTTAAACCATCTCCACTGAGACAGTATTAAATGGGGTTAAACCTTCTCCACTGAGACTGGATTAAATGGGGTTAAACCTTCTCCACTGAGACTGGATTAAATGGGGTTAAACCTTCTCCACTGAGACTGGATTAAATGGGGTTAAACCTTCTCCACTGAGACAGTATTAAATGGGGTTAAACCTTCTCCACTGAGATAGTATTAAATGGGGTTAAACCTTCTCCACTGTGATAGTATTAAATGGGGTTAAACCTTCTCCACTGAGATTGTATTAAATGGGGTTAAACCTTCTCCACTGAGACTGGATTAAATGGGGTTAAACCATCTCCACTGAGACTGGATTAAATGGGGTGAAACCTTCTCCACTGAGACTGGATTAAATGGGGTTAAACCTTCTCCACTGAGACAGTATTAAATGGGGTTAAACCTTCCCCACTGAGATAGTATTAAATGGGGTTAAACCATCTCCACTGAGACAGTATTAAATGGGGTTAAACCATCTCCACTGAGATAGTATTAAATGGGGTTCAACCTTCTCCACTGGGACAGTATAAAATGGGGTTAAACCATCTCCACTGAGATATTATTAAATGGGGTTAAACCTTCTCCACTGAGATAGTATTAAATGGGGTTAAACCTTCTCCACTGAGACTGGATTAAATGGGGTTAAACCTTCTCCACTGAGACTGGATTAAATGGGGTTAAACCTTCTCCACTGAGACTGGATTAAATGGGGTTAAACCTTCTCCACTGAGACTGGATTAAATGGGGTTAAACCTTCTCCCCTGAGATAGTATTAAATGGGGTTAAACCTTCTCCACTGAGATAGTATTAAATGGGGTTAAACCATCTCCACTGAGATAGTATTAAATGGGGTTAAACCTTCTCCACTGAGATAGTATTAAATGGGTTAAACCTTCTCCAAAGAGATAGTATTAAATGGGGTTAAACCTTCTCCACTGAGATAGTATTAAATGGGGTTAAACCTTCTCCACTGAGACAGTATTAAATGGGGTTAAACCATCTCCACTGAGATAGTATTAAATGGGGTTAAACCATCTCCACTGAGATAGTATTAAATGGGGTTAAACCTTCTCCACTGAGACTGGATTAAATGGGGTTAAACCTTCTCCACTGAGACTGGATTAAATGGGGTTAAACCTTCTCCACTGAGACTGGATTAAATGGGGTTAAACCCTCTCCACTGAGATAGTATTAAATGGGGTTAAACCTTCTCCACTGAGATAGTATTAAATAGGCTTAAACCATCTCCACTGAGATAGTATTAAATGGGGTTAAACCTTCTCCACTGAGACAGGATTAAATGGGGTTAAACCATCTCCACTGAGACAGGATTAAATGGGGTTAAACCTTCTCCACTGAGACAGGATTAAATGGGGTTAAACCTTCTCCACTGAGACTGGATTAAATGGGGTTAAACCTTCTCCACTGAGACTGGATTAAATGGGCTTAAACCTTCTCCACTGAGACTGGATTAAATGGGGTTAAACCTTCTCCACTGAGACTGGATTAAATGGGGTAAAACCTTCCCCACTGAGACAGGATTAAATGGGGTTAAACCTTCCCCACTGAGATAGTATTAAATGGGGTTAAACCATCTCCACTGAGACAGTATTAAATGGGGTTAAACCATCTCCACTGAGATAGTATTAAATGGGGTTCAACCTTCTCCACTGGGACAGTATTAAATGGGGTTAAACAATCTCCACTGAGATAGTATTAAATGGGGTTAAACCTTCTCCACTGAGATAGTATTAAATGGGGTTAAACCTTCTCCACTGAGACTGGATTAAATGGGGTTAAACCTTCTCCACTGAGACTGGATTAAATGGGGTTAAACCTTCTCCACTGAGACTGGATTAAATGGGGTTAAACCTTCTCCACTGAGACTGGATTAAATGGGGTTAAACCTTCTCCACTGAGATAGTATTAAATGGGGTTAAACCTTCTCCACCGAGATAGTATTAAATGGGGTTAAACCTTCTCCACTGAGATAGTATTAAATGGGGTTAAACCTTCTCCACTGAGACAGTATTAAATGGGGTTAAACCTTCTGCACTGAGACTGGATTAAATGGGGTTAAACGTTCTCCACTGAGACAGGATTAAATGGGGTTAAACCTTCTCCACTGAGACTGGATTAAATGGGGTTAAACCTTCTCCACTGAGATAGGATTTAATGGGGTTAAACCTTCTCCACTGAGACTGGATTAAATGGGGTTAAACCTTCTCCACTGAGACTGGATTAAATGGGGTTAAACCTTCTCCACTGAGATAGTTAAATGGGGTTAAACCTTCTCCACTGAGACTGAATTAAATGGGGTTAAACCTTCTCCACTGAGACTGGATTAAATGGGGTTAAACCATCTCCACTGAGACTGGATTAAATGGGGTTAAACCTTCTCCACTGAGACTGGATTAAATGTGGTTAAACCATCTCCACTGAGATAGTATTAAATGGGGTTAAACCATCTCCACTGAGATAGTATTAAATGGGGTTAAACCTTCTCCACTGAGATAGTATTAAATGTGGTTAAACCTTCTCCACTGAGATAGTATTAAATGGGGTTAAACCATCTCCACTGAGACAGTATTAAATGGGGTTAAACCATCTCCACTGAGACTGGATTAAATGGGGTTAAACCTTCTCCACTGAGATAGTATTAAATGGGGTTAAACCATCTCGACTGAGATAGTATTAAATGGGGTTAAACCTTCTCCACTGAGATAGTAGTAAATGGGGTTCAACCTTCTCCACCGAGATCGGATTAAATGGGGTTAAACCTTCTCCACTGAGATAGTATTAAATGGGGTTAAACCTTCTCCACTGAGATAGTATTAAATGGGGTTAAACCTTCTCCACTGAGATAGTATTAAATGGGGTTAAACTATCTCCACTGAGATAGTATTAAATGGGGTTAAACCATCTCCACTGAGATAGTATTAAATGGGGTTAAACCTTCTCCACTGAGATAGTATTAAATGGGTTAAACCTTCTCCAAAGAGATAGTATTAAATGGGGTTAAACCTTCTCCACTGAGATAGTATTAAATGGGGTTAAACCTTCTCCACTGAGACAGTATTAAATGGGGTTAAACCATCTCCACTGAGATAGTATTAAATGGGGTTAAACCATCTCCACTGAGATAGTATTAAATGGGGTTAAACCTTCTCCACTGAGACTGGATTAAATGGGGTTAAACCTTCTCCACTGAGACTGGATTAAATGGGGTTAAACCTTCTCCACTGAGACTGGATTAAATGGGGTTAAACCCTCTCCACTGAGATAGTATTAAATGGGGTTAAACCTTCTCCACTGAGATAGTATTAAATAGGCTTAAACCATCTCCACTGAGATAGTATTAAATGGGGTTAAACCTTCTCCACTGAGACAGGATTAAATGGGGTTAAACCATCTCCACTGAGACAGGATTAAATGGGGTTAAACCTTCTCCACTGAGACAGGATTAAATGGGGTTAAACCTTCTCCACTGAGACTGGATTAAATGGGGTTAAACCTTCTCCACTGAGACTGGATTAAATGGGCTTAAACCTTCTCCACTGAGACTGGATTAAATGGGGTTAAACCTTCTCCACTGAGACTGGATTAAATGGGGTAAAACCTTCCCCACTGAGACAGGATTAAATGGGGTTAAACCTTCCCCACTGAGATAGTATTAAATGGGGTTAAACCATCTCCACTGAGACAGTATTAAATGGGGTTAAACCATCTCCACTGAGATAGTATTAAATGGGGTTCAACCTTCTCCACTGGGACAGTATTAAATGGGGTTAAACAATCTCCACTGAGATAGTATTAAATGGGGTTAAACCTTCTCCACTGAGATAGTATTAAATGGGGTTAAACCTTCTCCACTGAGACTGGATTAAATGGGGTTAAACCTTCTCCACTGAGACTGGATTAAATGGGGTTAAACCTTCTCCACTGAGACTGGATTAAATGGGGTTAAACCTTCTCCACTGAGACTGGATTAAATGGGGTTAAACCTTCTCCACTGAGATAGTATTAAATGGGGTTAAACCTTCTCCACCGAGATAGTATTAAATGGGGTTAAACCTTCTCCACTGAGATAGTATTAAATGGGGTTAAACCTTCTCCACTGAGACAGTATTAAATGGGGTTAAACCTTCTGCACTGAGACTGGATTAAATGGGGTTAAACGTTCTCCACTGAGACAGGATTAAATGGGGTTAAACCTTCTCCACTGAGACTGGATTAAATGGGGTTAAACCTTCTCCACTGAGATAGGATTTAATGGGGTTAAACCTTCTCCACTGAGACTGGATTAAATGGGGTTAAACCTTCTCCACTGAGACTGGATTAAATGGGGTTAAACCTTCTCCACTGAGATAGTTAAATGGGGTTAAACCTTCTCCACTGAGACTGAATTAAATGGGGTTAAACCTTCTCCACTGAGACTGGATTAAATGGGGTTAAACCATCTCCACTGAGACTGGATTAAATGGGGTTAAACCTTCTCCACTGAGACTGGATTAAATGTGGTTAAACCATCTCCACTGAGATAGTATTAAATGGGGTTAAACCATCTCCACTGAGATAGTATTAAATGGGGTTAAACCTTCTCCACTGAGATAGTATTAAATGTGGTTAAACCTTCTCCACTGAGATAGTATTAAATGGGGTTAAACCATCTCCACTGAGACAGTATTAAATGGGGTTAAACCATCTCCACTGAGACTGGATTAAATGGGGTTAAACCTTCTCCACTGAGATAGTATTAAATGGGGTTAAACCATCTCGACTGAGATAGTATTAAATGGGGTTAAACCTTCTCCACTGAGATAGTAGTAAATGGGGTTCAACCTTCTCCACCGAGATCGGATTAAATGGGGTTAAACCTTCTCCACTGAGATAGTATTAAATGGGGTTAAACCTTCTCCACTGAGATAGTATTAAATGGGGTTAAACCTTCTCCACTGAGATAGTATTAAATGGGGTTAAACTATCTCCACTGAGATAGTATTAAATGGGGTTAAACCATCTCCACTTAGATAGTATTAAATGGGGTTAAACCTTCTCCACTGAGATAGTATTAAATGGGGTTAAACCATCTCCACTGAGATAGTATTAAATGGGGTTAAACCATCTCCACTGAGATAGTATTAAATGGGGTTAAACCATCTCCACTGAGATAGTATTAAATGGGGTTAAACCATCTCCACTGAGATAGTATTAAATGGGGTTAAACCTTCTCCACTGAGATAGTATTAAATGGGGTTAAACCATCTCCACTGAGATATTATTAAATGGGGTTAAACCTTCTCCACTGAGATAGTATTAAATGGGGTTAAACCATCTCCACTGAGATAGTATTAAATGGGGCTAAACCTTCTCTACTGAGATAGTATTAAATTGGGTTAAACCTTCTCCACTGAGATAGTATTAAATGGGGTTAAACCATCTCCACTGAGATAGTATTAAATGGGGTTAAACCATCTCCACTGAGATCGGATTAAATGGGGTTAAACCTTCTCCACTGAGATAGTATTAAATGGGGTTAAACCTTCTCCACTGAGACAGTATTAAATGGGGTTAAACCTTCTCCACTGAGATAGTATTAAATGGGTTTAAACCTTCTCCACCGAGATCGGATTAAATGGGGTTAAACCTTCTCCACCGAGATCGGATTAAATGGGGTTAAACCTTCTCCACCGAGATCGGATTAAATGGGGTTAAACCTTCTCCACTGAGACTGGATTAAATGGGGTTAAACCTTCTCCACTGAGACAGGATTAAATGGGGTTAAACCTTCTCCACTGAGACAGTTAAATGGGGTTAAACCTTCTCCACTGAGACAGGATTAAATGGGGTTAAACCTTCTCCACTGAGACAGTTAAATGGGGTTAAACCTTCTCCACTGAGACAGTATTAAATTGGGTTAAACCTTCTCCACTGAGATAGTATCAAATGGGGTTAAACCTTCTCCACTGAGATAGTATTAAATGGGGTTAAACCTTATCAACTGAGATAGTATTAAATGGGGTTAAACGTTCTCCACTGAGACAGGATTAAATGGGGTTAAACGTTCTCCACTGAGACAGGATTAAATGGGGTTAAACCTTCTCCACTGAGACTGGATTAAATGGGGTTAAACCTTCTCCACTGAGATAGGATTTAATGGGGTTAAACCTTCTCCACTGAGACTGGATTAAATGGGGTTAAACCTTCTCCACTGAGACTGGATTAAATGGGGTTAAACCTTCTCCACTGAGATAGTTAAATGGGGTTAAACCTTCTCCACTGAGACTGAATTAAATGGGGTTAAACCTTCTCCACTGAGACTGGATTAAATGGGGTTAAACCATCTCCACTGAGACTGGATTAAATGGGGTTAAACCTTCTCCACTGAGACTGGATTAAATGTGGTTAAACCATCTCCACTGAGATAGTATTAAATGGGGTTAAACCATCTCCACTGAGATAGTATTAAATGGGGTTAAACCTTCTCCACTGAGATAGTATTAAATGTGGTTAAACCTTCTCCACTGAGATAGTATTAAATGGGGTTAAACCATCTCCACTGAGACAGTATTAAATGGGGTTAAACCATCTCCACTGAGACTGGATTAAATGGGGTTAAACCTTCTCCACTGAGATAGTATTAAATGGGGTTAAACCATCTCGACTGAGATAGTATTAAATGGGGTTAAACCTTCTCCACTGAGATAGTAGTAAATGGGGTTCAACCTTCTCCACCGAGATCGGATTAAATGGGGTTAAACCTTCTCCACTGAGATAGTATTAAATGGGGTTAAACCTTCTCCACTGAGATAGTATTAAATGGGGTTAAACCTTCTCCACTGAGATAGTATTAAATGGGGTTAAACTATCTCCACTGAGATAGTATTAAATGGGGTTAAACCATCTCCACTTAGATAGTATTAAATGGGGTTAAACCTTCTCCACTGAGATAGTATTAAATGGGGTTAAACCATCTCCACTGAGATAGTATTAAATGGGGTTAAACCATCTCCACTGAGATAGTATTAAATGGGGTTAAACCATCTCCACTGAGATAGTATTAAATGGGGTTAAACCATCTCCACTGAGATAGTATTAAATGGGGTTAAACCTTCTCCACTGAGATAGTATTAAATGGGGTTAAACCATCTCCACTGAGATATTATTAAATGGGGTTAAACCTTCTCCACTGAGATAGTATTAAATGGGGTTAAACCATCTCCACTGAGATAGTATTAAATGGGGCTAAACCTTCTCTACTGAGATAGTATTAAATTGGGTTAAACCTTCTCCACTGAGATAGTATTAAATGGGGTTAAACCATCTCCACTGAGATAGTATTAAATGGGGTTAAACCATCTCCACTGAGATCGGATTAAATGGGGTTAAACCTTCTCCACTGAGATAGTATTAAATGGGGTTAAACCTTCTCCACTGAGACAGTATTAAATGGGGTTAAACCTTCTCCACTGAGATAGTATTAAATGGGTTTAAACCTTCTCCACCGAGATCGGATTAAATGGGGTTAAACCTTCTCCACCGAGATCGGATTAAATGGGGTTAAACCTTCTCCACCGAGATCGGATTAAATGGGGTTAAACCTTCTCCACTGAGACTGGATTAAATGGGGTTAAACCTTCTCCACTGAGACAGGATTAAATGGGGTTAAACCTTCTCCACTGAGACAGTTAAATGGGGTTAAACCTTCTCCACTGAGACAGGATTAAATGGGGTTAAACCTTCTCCACTGAGACAGTTAAATGGGGTTAAACCTTCTCCACTGAGACAGTATTAAATTGGGTTAAACCTTCTCCACTGAGATAGTATCAAATGGGGTTAAACCTTCTCCACTGAGATAGTATTAAATGGGGTTAAACCTTATCAACTGAGATAGTATTAAATGGGGTTAAACGTTCTCCACTGAGACAGGATTAAATGGGGTTAAACGTTCTCCACTGAGACAGGATTAAATGGGGTTAAACCTTCTCCACTGAGACTGGATTAAATGGGGTTAAACCTTCTCCACTGAGATAGGATTTAATGGGGTTAAACCTTCTCCACTGAGACTGGATTAAATGGGGTTAAACCTTCTCCACTGAGACTGGATTAAATGGGGTTAAACCTTCTCCACTGAGATAGTTAAATGGGGTTAAACCTTCTCCACTGAGACTGAATTAAATGGGGTTAAACCTTCTCCACTGAGACTGGATTAAATGGGGTTAAACCATCTCCACTGAGACTGGATTAAATGGGGTTAAACCTTCTCCACTGAGACTGGATTAAATGTGGTTAAACCATCTCCACTGAGATAGTATTAAATGGGGTTAAACCATCTCCACTGAGATAGTATTAAATGGGGTTAAACCTTCTCCACTGAGATAGTATTAAATGTGGTTAAACCTTCTCCACTGAGATAGTATTAAATGGGGTTAAACCATCTCCACTGAGACAGTATTAAATGGGGTTAAACCATCTCCACTGAGACTGGATTAAATGGGGTTAAACCTTCTCCACTGAGATAGTATTAAATGGGGTTAAACCATCTCGACTGAGATAGTATTAAATGGGGTTAAACCTTCTCCACTGAGATAGTAGTAAATGGGGTTCAACCTTCTCCACCGAGATCGGATTAAATGGGGTTAAACCTTCTCCACTGAGATAGTATTAAATGGGGTTAAACCTTCTCCACTGAGATAGTATTAAATGGGGTTAAACCTTCTCCACTGAGATAGTATTAAATGGGGTTAAACTATCTCCACTGAGATAGTATTAAATGGGGTTAAACCATCTCCACTTAGATAGTATTAAATGGGGTTAAACCTTCTCCACTGAGATAGTATTAAATGGGGTTAAACCATCTCCACTGAGATAGTATTAAATGGGGTTAAACCATCTCCACTGAGATAGTATTAAATGGGGTTAAACCATCTCCACTGAGATAGTATTAAATGGGGTTAAACCATCTCCACTGAGATAGTATTAAATGGGGTTAAACCTTCTCCACTGAGATAGTATTAAATGGGGTTAAACCATCTCCACTGAGATATTATTAAATGGGGTTAAACCTTCTCCACTGAGATAGTATTAAATGGGGTTAAACCATCTCCACTGAGATAGTATTAAATGGGGCTAAACCTTCTCTACTGAGATAGTATTAAATTGGGTTAAACCTTCTCCACTGAGATAGTATTAAATGGGGTTAAACCATCTCCACTGAGATAGTATTAAATGGGGTTAAACCATCTCCACTGAGATCGGATTAAATGGGGTTAAACCTTCTCCACTGAGATAGTATTAAATGGGGTTAAACCTTCTCCACTGAGACAGTATTAAATGGGGTTAAACCTTCTCCACTGAGATAGTATTAAATGGGTTTAAACCTTCTCCACCGAGATCGGATTAAATGGGGTTAAACCTTCTCCACCGAGATCGGATTAAATGGGGTTAAACCTTCTCCACTGAGACTGGATTAAATGGGGTTAAACCTTCTCCACTGAGACAGGATTAAATGGGGTTAAACCTTCTCCACTGAGACAGTTAAATGGGGTTAAACCTTCTCCACTGAGACAGGATTAAATGGGGTTAAACCTTCTCCACTGAGACAGTTAAATGGGGTTAAACCTTCTCCACTGAGACAGTATTAAATTGGGTTAAACCTTCTCCACTGAGATAGTATCAAATGGGGTTAAACCTTCTCCACTGAGATAGTATTAAATGGGGTTAAACCTTATCAACTGAGATAGTATTAAATGGGGTTAAACCTTCTCCACTGAGATAGCATTAAATGGGGTTAAACCAGCTCCACTGAGACAGTATTAAATGGGGTTAAACGTTCTCCACTGAGATAGTATTAAATGGGGTTAAACCTTCTCCACTGAGATAGTATTAAATGGGTTTAAACCAGCTGCACTGAGACAGTATTAAATGGGGTTAAACGTTCTCCACTGAGATAGTATTAAATGGGGTTAAACCTTCTCCACTGAGATAGTATTAAATGGGGTTAAACCAGCTCCACTGAGACAGTATTAAATGGGGTTAAACCTTCCCCACTGATACAGTTAAATGGGGTTAAACCTTCTCCACTAGGACATTATTAAATGGGGTTAAACCTTCTCCATTGAGATAGTATTAAATGGGGTTAAACCAGCTCCACTGAGACTGGATTAAATGGGGTTAAACCTTCTCCACTGAGACAGTTAAATGGGGTTAAACCTTCTCCACTGAGACAGGGTTAAATGGGGTTAAACCTTCTCCACTGAGAGAGGATTAAATGGGGGTTAAACCTTCTCCACTGAGACAGGGTTAAATGGGGTTAAACCTTCTCCACTGAGACAGGGTTGAATGGGATTAAACCTTCCCCACTAAGACAGTTAAATGGGGTTAAACCTTCTCCACTGAGACAGTTAAATGGGGTTAAACCTTCTCCACTGAGACAGGGTTAAATGGGGTTGAACCTTCTCCACTGAGACAGGGTTAAATGGGGTTAAACCTTCTCCACTGAGACAGGGTTAAATGGGGTTAAACCTTCTCCACTGAGAGAGGATTAAATGGGGGTTAAACCTTCTCCACTGAGACAGGGTTAAATGGGGTTAAACCTTCTCCACTGAGACAGGGTTAAATGGGGTTAAGCCTTCTCCACTGAGACAGGGTTAAATGGGGTTAAGCCTTCTCCACTGAGACAGGGTTAACTGGGGATTAAACCTTCTCCACTGAGACAGGGTTAAATGGGGTTAAGCCTTCTTCACTGAGACAGGGTTAAATGGGGTTAAACCTTCTCCACTGAGACAGGGTTGAATGGGGTAACACCTTCTCCACTGAGACAGGATTAAATGGGGGTTAAACCTTCTCCACTGAGACTGGATTCAATGGGGTTACACCTTCTCCACTGAGACAGGGTTAAATGGGGTTCAACCTTCTCCACTGAGATAGTATTAAATGGGGTTAAACCTTCTCCACTGAGACTGGATTAAATGGGGTTAAACCTTCTCCACTGAGACAGTATTAAATGGGGTTAAACCTTCTCCACTGAGAGAGTATTAAATGGGGTTAAACCTTCTCCACTGAGATAGTATTAAATGGGGTTAAACCTTCTCCACTGAGATAGTATTAAATGGGGTTAAACCATCTCCACTGAGACTGGATTAAATGGGGTTAAAACATCTCCACTGAGACAGTATTAAATGGGGTTAAACCTTCTCCACTGAGATAGTATTAAATGGGGTTAAACCATCTCCACTGAGACTGGATTAAATGGGGTTAAACCATCTCCACTGAGACAGTATTAAATGGGGTTAAACCTTCTCCACTGAGACTGGATTAAATGGGGTTAAACCATCTCCACTGAGACTGGATTAAATGGGGTTAAACCTTCCCCACTGAGATAGTATTAAATGGGGTTAAACCATCTCCACTGAGACTGGATTAATTGGGGTTAAACCTTCTCCAATGAGATAGTATTAAATGGGGTTAAACCTTCTCCACTGAGACAGTATTAAATGGGGTTAAACCTTCTCCACTGAGATAGTATTAAATGGGGTTAAACCTTCTCCACTGAGACAGTATTAAATGGGGTTAAACCTTCTCCACTGAGATAGTATTAAATGGGGTTAAACCTTCTCCACTGAGATAGTATTAAATGGGGTTAAACCTTCTCCACTGAGATAGTATTAAATGGGGTTAAACCTTCTCCCCTGAGATAGTATTAAATGGGGTTAAACCTTCTCCACTGAGATAGTATTAAATGGGGTTAAACCATCTCCACTGAGATAGTATTAAATGGGGTTAAACCATCTCCACTGAGATAGTATTAAATGGGGTTAAACCTTCTCCACTGAGATAGTATTAAATGGGGTTAAACCATCTCCACTGAGATAGTATTAAATGGGGTTAAACCATCTCCACTGAGACTGGATTAAATGGGGTTAAACCATCTCCTCTGTGACTGGATTAAATGGGGTTAAACCTTCTCCACTGAGACAGTATTAAATGGGGTTAAACCTTCTCCACTGACAGAGTATTAAATGGGGTTAAACCTTCTCCACTGAGATAGTATTAAATGGGGTTAAACCTTCTCCACTGAGATAGTATTAAATGGGGTTAAACCATCTCCACTGAGACTGGATTAAATGGGGTTAAACCATCTCCACTGAGACTGGATTAAATGGGGTTAAACCATCTCCACTGAGACAGTATTAAATGGGGTTAAACCTTCTCCACTGAGACTGGATTAAATGGGGTTAAACCATCTCCACTGAGATAGTATTAAATGGGGTTAAACCTTCTCCACTGAGATAGTATTAAATGGGGTTAAACCATCTCCACTGAGACTGGATTAAATGGGGTTAAACCATCTCCACTGAGACTGGATTAAATGGGGTTAAACCTTCTCCACTGAGACAGTTAAATGGGGTAAAACCTTCTCCACCGAGATTGGATTAAATGGGGTTAAACCTTCTCCACCGAGATCAGATTAAATGGGGTTAAACCTTCTCCACCGAGACAGTTAAATGGGGTTAAACCTTCTCCACTGAGACAGGATTAAATGGGGTTAAACCTTCTCCACTGAGACAGTTAAATGGGGTTAAACCTTCTCCACCGAGATCGGATTAAATGGGGTTAAACCTTCTCCACTGAGACAGTTAAATGGGGTTAAACCTTCTCCACCGAGATAGTATTAAATGGGGTTAAACCTTCTCCACTGAGATAGTATTAAATGGGGTTAAACCATCTCCACTGAGACTGGATTAAATGGGGTTAAACCATCTCTACTGAGACTGGATTAAATGGGGTTAAAACATCTCCACTGAGACAGTATTAAATGGGGTTAAACCTTCTCCACTGAGATAGTATTAAATGGGGTTAAACCATCTCCACTGAGACTGGATTAAATGGGGTTAAACCATCTCCACTGAGACAGTATTAAATGGGGTTAAACCTTCTCCACTGAGACTGGATTAAATGGGGTTAAACCATCTCCACTGAGATAGTATTAAATGGGGTTAAACCTTCTCCACTGAGATAGTATTAAATGGGGCTAAACCTTCTCCACTGAGATAGTATTAAATGGGGTTAAACCTTCTCCACTGAGATAGTATTAAATGGGGTTAAACCTTCTCCCCTGAGATAGTATTAAATGGGGTTAAACCTTCTCCCCTGAGATAGTATTAAATGGGGTTAAACCATCTCCACTGAGATAGTATTAAATGGGGTTAAACCATCTCCACTGAGATAGTATTAAATGGGGTTAAACCTTCTCCACTGAGACTGGATTAAATGGGGTTAAACCATCTCCACTGAGATAGTATTAAATGGGGTTAAACCATCTCCACTGAGATAGTATTAAATGGGGTTAAACCATCTCCACTGAGACTGGATTAAATGGGGTTAAACCATCTCCTCTGTGACTGGATTAAATGGGGTTAAACCTTCTCCACTGAGACTGGATTAAATGGGGTTAAACCTTCTCCACTGAGATAGTGTTAAATGGGGTTAAACCTTCTCCACTGAGATCGTATTAAATGGGGTTAAACCATCTCCACTGAGACTGGATTAAATGGGGTTAAACCATCTCCACTGAGACTGGATTAAATGGGGTTAAACCATCTCCACTGAGATAGTATTAAATGGGGTTAAACCTTCTCCACTGAGATAGTATTAAATGGGGTTAAACCTTCTCCACCGAGATCGGATTAAATGGGGTTCAACCATCTCCACTGAGATAGTATTAAATGGGGTTAAACCTTCTCCACCGAGATAGTATTAAATGGGGTTAAACCTTCTCCACTGAGATAGTATTAAATGGGGTTAAACCATCTCCACTGAGATAGTATTAAATGGGGTTAAACCATCTCCACTGAGATAGTATTAAATGGGGTTAAACCATCTCCACTGAGATAGTATTAAATGGGGTTAAACCATCTCCACTGAGATAGTATTAAATGGGGTTAAACCATCTCCACTGAGACTGGATTAAATGGGGTTAAACCTTCTGCACTGAGATAGTATTAAATGGGGTTAAACCTTCTCCACCGAGATCGGATTAAATGGGGTTAAACCTTCTCCACTGAGACAGTTAAATGGGGTTAAACCTTCTCCACTGAGACAGTATTAAATTGGGTTAAACCTTCTCCACTGAGATAGTATCAAATGGGGTTAAACCTTCTCCACTGAGATAGTATTAAATGGGGTTAAACCTTCTCCACTGAGATAGTATTAAATGGGGTTAAACCTTCTCCACTGAGATAGTATTAAATGGGGTTAAACCAGCTCCACTGAGACAGTATTAAATGGGGTTAAACGTTCTCCACTGAGATAGTATTAAATGGGGTTAAACCTTCTCCACTGAGATAGTATTAAATGGGGTTAAACCAGCTGCACTGAGACAGTATTAAATGGGGTTAAACGTTCTCCACTGAGATAGTATTAAATGGGGTTAAACCTTCTCCACTGAGATAGTATTAAATGGGGTTAAACCAGCTCCACTGAGACAGTATTAAATGGGGTTAAACCTTCCCCACTGATACAGTTAAATGGGGTTAAACCTTCTCCACTAGGACATTATTAAATGGGGTTAAACCTTCTCCATTGAGATAGTATTAAATGGGGTTAAACCAGCTCCACTGAGACTGGATTAAATGGGGTTAAACCTTCTCCACTGAGACAGTTAAATGGGGTTAAACCTTCTCCACTGAGACAGGGTTAAATGGGGTTAAACCTTCTCCACTGAGAGAGGATTAAATGGGGGTTAAACCTTCTCCACTGAGACAGGGTTAAATGGGGTTAAACCTTCTCCACTGAGACAGGGTTGAATGGGATTAAACCTTCCCCACTAAGACAGTTAAATGGGGTTAAACCTTCTCCACTGAGACAGTTAAATGGGGTTAAACCTTCTCCACTGAGACAGGGTTAAATGGGGTTGAACCTTCTCCACTGAGACAGGGTTAAATGGGGTTAAACCTTCTCCACTGAGACAGGGTTAAATGGGGTTAAACCTTCTCCACTGAGAGAGGATTAAATGGGGGTTAAACCTTCTCCACTGAGACAGGGTTAAATGGGGTTAAACCTTCTCCACTGAGACAGGGTTAAATGGGGTTAAGCCTTCTCCACTGAGACAGGGTTAAATGGGGTTAAGCCTTCTCCACTGAGACAGGGTTAACTGGGGATTAAACCTTCTCCACTGAGACAGGGTTAAATGGGGTTAAGCCTTCTTCACTGAGACAGGGTTAAATGGGGTTAAACCTTCTCCACTGAGACAGGGTTGAATGGGGTAACACCTTCTCCACTGAGACAGTTAAATGGGGTTACACCTTCTCCACTGATACAGGGTTAACTGGGGATTAAACCTTCTCCACTTAGACACGGTTAAATGGGGTTAAGCCTTCTTCACTGAGACAGGGTTAAATGGGGTTAAACCTTCCCCACTGAGACAGGATTAAATGGGGGTTAAACCTTCTCCACTGAGACTGGATTCAATGGGGTTACACCTTCTCCACTGAGACAGGGTTAAATGGGGTTCAACCTTCTCCACTGAGATAGTATTAAATGGGGTTAAACCTTCTCCACTGAGACTGGATTAAATGGGGTTAAACCTTCTCCACTGAGACAGTATTAAATGGGGTTAAACCTTCTCCACTGAGAGAGTATTAAATGGGGTTAAACCTTCTCCACTGAGATAGTATTAAATGGGGTTAAACCTTCTCCACTGAGATAGTATTAAATGGGGTTAAACCATCTCCACTGAGACTGGATTAAATGGGGTTAAACCATCTCCACTGAGACTGGATTAAATGGGGTTAAACCATCTCCACTGAGACTGGATTAAATGGGGTTAAACCTTCTCCACTGAGACTGGATTAAATGGGGTTAAACCTTCTCCACTGAGATAGTATTAAATGGGGTTAAACCTTCTCCACTGAGACTGGATTAAATGGGGTTAAACCATCTCCACTGAGATAGTATTAAATGGGGTTAAACCTTCTCCACTGAGATAGTATTAAATGGGGTTAAACCATCTCCACTGAGACTGGATTAAATGGGGTTAAACCATCTCCACTGAGACTGGATTAAATGGGGTTAAAACATCTCCACTGAGACAGTATTAAATGGGGTTAAACCTTCTCCACTGAGATAGTATTAAATGGGGTTAAACCATCTCCACTGAGACTGGATTAAATGGGGTTAAACCATCTCCACTGAGACAGTATTAAATGGGGTTAAACCTTCTCCACTGAGACTGGATTAAATGGGGTTAAACCATCTCCACTGAGACTGGATTAAATGGGGTTAAACCTTCCCCACTGAGATAGTATTAAATGGGGTTAAACCATCTCCACTGAGACTGGATTAATTGGGGTTAAACCTTCTCCAATGAGATAGTATTAAATGGGGTTAAACCTTCTCCACTGAGACAGTATTAAATGGGGTTAAACCTTCTCCACTGAGATAGTATTAAATGGGGTTAAACCTTCTCCACTGAGACAGTATTAAATGGGGTTAAACCTTCTCCACTGAGATAGTATTAAATGGGGTTAAACCTTCTCCACTGAGATAGTATTAAATGGGGTTAAACCTTCTCCACTGAGATAGTATTAAATGGGGTTAAACCTTCTCCCCTGAGATAGTATTAAATGGGGTTAAACCTTCTCCACTGAGATAGTATTAAATGGGGTTAAACCATCTCCACTGAGATAGTATTAAATGGGGTTAAACCATCTCCACTGAGATAGTATTAAATGGGGTTAAACCTTCTCCACTGAGATAGTATTAAATGGGGTTAAACCATCTCCACTGAGATAGTATTAAATGGGGTTAAACCATCTCCACTGAGACTGGATTAAATGGGGTTAAACCATCTCCTCTGTGACTGGATTAAATGGGGTTAAACCTTCTCCACTGAGACAGTATTAAATGGGGTTAAACCTTCTCCACTGACAGAGTATTAAATGGGGTTAAACCTTCTCCACTGAGATAGTATTAAATGGGGTTAAACCTTCTCCACTGAGATAGTATTAAATGGGGTTAAACCATCTCCACTGAGACTGGATTAAATGGGGTTAAACCATCTCCACTGAGACTGGATTAAATGGGGTTAAACCATCTCCACTGAGACAGTATTAAATGGGGTTAAACCTTCTCCACTGAGACTGGATTAAATGGGGTTAAACCATCTCCACTGAGATAGTATTAAATGGGGTTAAACCTTCTCCACTGAGATAGTATTAAATGGGGTTAAACCATCTCCACTGAGACTGGATTAAATGGGGTTAAACCATCTCCACTGAGACTGGATTAAATGGGGTTAAACCTTCTCCACTGAGACAGTTAAATGGGGTAAAACCTTCTCCACCGAGATTGGATTAAATGGGGTTAAACCTTCTCCACCGAGATCAGATTAAATGGGGTTAAACCTTCTCCACCGAGACAGTTAAATGGGGTTAAACCTTCTCCACTGAGACAGGATTAAATGGGGTTAAACCTTCTCCACTGAGACAGTTAAATGGGGTTAAACCTTCTCCACCGAGATCGGATTAAATGGGGTTAAACCTTCTCCACTGAGACAGTTAAATGGGGTTAAACCTTCTCCACCGAGATAGTATTAAATGGGGTTAAACCTTCTCCACTGAGATAGTATTAAATGGGGTTAAACCATCTCCACTGAGACTGGATTAAATGGGGTTAAACCATCTCTACTGAGACTGGATTAAATGGGGTTAAAACATCTCCACTGAGACAGTATTAAATGGGGTTAAACCTTCTCCACTGAGATAGTATTAAATGGGGTTAAACCATCTCCACTGAGACTGGATTAAATGGGGTTAAACCATCTCCACTGAGACAGTATTAAATGGGGTTAAACCTTCTCCACTGAGACTGGATTAAATGGGGTTAAACCATCTCCACTGAGATAGTATTAAATGGGGTTAAACCTTCTCCACTGAGATAGTATTAAATGGGGCTAAACCTTCTCCACTGAGATAGTATTAAATGGGGTTAAACCTTCTCCACTGAGATAGTATTAAATGGGGTTAAACCTTCTCCCCTGAGATAGTATTAAATGGGGTTAAACCTTCTCCCCTGAGATAGTATTAAATGGGGTTAAACCATCTCCACTGAGATCGTATTAAATGGGGTTAAACCATCTCCACTGAGACTGGATTAAATGGGGTTAAACCATCTCCACTGAGACTGGATTAAATGGGGTTAAACCATCTCCACTGAGATAGTATTAAATGGGGTTAAACCTTCTCCACTGAGATAGTATTAAATGGGGTTAAACCTTCTCCACCGAGATCGGATTAAATGGGGTTCAACCATCTCCACTGAGATAGTATTAAATGGGGTTAAACCTTCTCCACCGAGATAGTATTAAATGGGGTTAAACCTTCTCCACTGAGATAGTATTAAATGGGGTTAAACCTTCTCCACTGAGATAGTATTAAATGGGGTTAAACCATCTCCACTGAGATAGTATTAAATGGGGTTAAACCATCTCCACTGAGATAGTATTAAATGGGGTTAAACCATCTCCACTGAGATAGTATTAAATGGGGTTAAACCATCTCCACTGAGACTGGATTAAATGGGGTTAAACCTTCTGCACTGAGATAGTATTAAATGGGGTTAAACCTTCTCCACCGAGATCGGATTAAATGGGGTTAAACCTTCTCCACTGAGATAGTATTAAATGGGGTTAAACCTTCTCCACTGAGATAGTATTAAATGGGGTTAAACCTTCTCCACTGAGATAGTATTAAATGGGGTTAAACCTTCTCCACCGAGATCGGATTAAATGGGGTTAAACCTTCTCCACTGAGATAATATTAAATGGGGTTAAACCTTCTCCACTGCGATAGTATTAAATGGGGTTAAACCTTCTCCACTGAGATCGGATTAAATGGGGTTAAACCATCTCCACTGAGATAGTATTAAATGGGGTTAAACGTTCTCCACTGAGACAGGATTAAATGGGGTTAAACCTTCCCCACTGAGACAGGATTAAATGGGGTTAAACCTTCTCCACTGAGACAGTATTAAATGGGGTTAAACCTTCTCCACTGAGACAGGATTAAATGGGGTTAAACCTTCTCCACTGAGACAGGATTAAATGGGGTTAAACCTTCTCCACTGAGACAGGATTAAATGGGGTTAAACCTTCTCCACTGAGACAGGATTAAATGGGTTAAACCTTCTCCACTGAGACAGGATTAAATGGGTTAAACCTTCTCCACTGAGACAGGATTAAATGGGGTTAAACGTTCTCCATTGAGACAGGATTAAATGGGGTTAAACCTTCCCCACTGAGATAGTATTAAATGGGGTTAAACCTTCTCCACTGAGACAGGATTAAATGGGGTTAAACCTTCCCCACTGAGATAGTATTAAATGGGGTTAAACCTTCTCCACTGAGACAGGATTAAATGGGTTAAACCTTCTCCACTGAGACAGGATTAAATGGTGTTAAACCTTCCCCACTGAGACAGTTAAATGGGGTTAAACCTTCTCCACTGAGACAGGGTTAAATGGGGTTGAACCTTCTCCACTGAGACAGGGTTAAATGGGGTTAAACCTTCTCCACTGAGACAGGGTTAAATGGGGTTAAACCTTCTCCACTGAGACAGGGTTAAATGGGGTTAAACCATCTCCACTGAGACAGTTAAATGGGGTTAAACCTTCTCCACTGAGACAGGGTTAAATGGGGTTAAACCTTCTCCACTGAGACAGGGTTAAATGGGGTTAAACCTTCTCCACTGAGATGGGATGAAAGTGGAGATCCTGAGAGGACGGAATTAAATATTTGAAATCCCTTTACTTCTGCCCTCAGTGGGCTTCAAGTGATGAAGATTTTATAAAGCTCAGTGTCCCCCTAATTGATTACAACAGAAATCAACATTGAAAAGGGACACGGGTACTGTTTAAATTATGTTCCCTGGGGCTTTCCTGTCCCGGGGTGAAGGGCACTTCATCAATGCCTGAACATGTAAATCTACTGTCCCCTGGCTCAATGGTATAACTGTTGCCTCTGAGTCAGAAAGACTTGCATTGATGCCCCATTCCAGAGACTTCAGCCCGCAGACTCAGCTGATAAATGAGTGCAGTACTGAGGGAGCGCTGCACTGTCGGAGGGTCAGTACTGAGGGAGCGCTGCACTGTCGGAGGGTCAGTACTGAGGGAGCGCTGCACTGTCGGAAGGTCAGTATTGAGGGAGCGCTGCACTGTCGGAGGGTCAGTATTGAGGAAGCAGTGCACTGAAGCAGTCCTTGGTGAAATGCAGCAAGACCTGGACAATATCCAGGCTTGGGCTGAGAAGTGGCAAGTAACATTCGCACCACACAAATGCCAGGCAATAACCATCTCAAACAAGAGAGAATCTCACCATCTCCCCTTGACATTCAATGCAATCGCTGAATACCCCACTATCAACATCCTGGGGAATACCATTGATCAGAAACTGAACTGGAGTAGCCATATAAATACCGTGGATGTCAGAGCAGGTCAGAGGCTAGGAATCCTGAAGAGAGTAACTCACCTCCTGACTCCCCAAAGCCTGTCCACCATCCACAAGGCACAAGTCAGGAGTGTGATGGAATACTCTCCACTTGCCTGGATGGGTGCAGCTCCAACAACACTCAAGAAGCTCGCCACCATCCAGGACAAAGCAGCCCGCTTGATTGGCACCCTGTCCACAAACATTCACTCCCTCCACCACCGACGCACAGTGGCAGCAGTGTGTACCATCTACAAGATGCACTGCAGCAATGCACCAAGGCTCCTTAGACAGCACCTTCCAAACCCGCGACCTCTACCAAGGACAAGGGCAGCAGGTGCATGGGAACGCCATCACCTGCAAGTAACCCTCCAAGCCACACACCATCCTGACTTGGAACGATATCACCATTCCTTCACTGTTGCTAGGTCAAAATCCTGGAACCCTATTCCTTACAACACTGTGGGTATACCTACCTCAAGAAGGCAGCACATCACCAGCTTCTCAAGGGCAATTAGGGATGGGCAATAAATGCTGGTCTATCCAGCGAAGCCCACATCTCATGAGTGAATTAAAATAATACTGTTGGCGGGTCAGTACTGTGGGAGCGCTGCACTGTCGCCGGGTCAGTACTGAGGGAGTACGGCACTGTTGGAGGGTCAGGACTGAGGAGGTGCTGCACTGTCGGAGGGGCAGTACTGAGGGAGTGCTGCACTGTTGGTGGGTCAGTGTTGAAGGAGTGCTGCACTCACAGAGGTTCAGTACTGAGGGTGCACCGCAATGTCAAACGGTCAGTAATTAAGGAGTACTGCACTGTTGTTGGGGCTGTACTGAGGGCGCACTGCCCAGTCGGAAGGATAGTACAAAGGGAGTGCTGGAGTGCTGCATTTTTGGAGGGTCAGTACTGAGGGAGTGCTGCACTGAAGCTGTCTTTGTAGAAATGCAGCAAGACCTGGACAATATCCAGGCTTTGGCTGATAAGTGGCAAGTAACATTCGCACCACACAAGTGCCAGGCAATGACCATCTCAAACAAGAGAGAATCTAACCATCTCCCCTTGACATTCAATGGCATTACCATTGCTGAATCTCCCACTGTCAACATCCTGGGGGTTACCATTGACCAGAAACTGAACTGGAGTAGCCATATAAATACCGTGGCTACAAGAGCAGGTCAGAGGCTAGGAATCCTGAGGCGAATAACTCACCTCCTGACTCCCCAAAGCCTGTCCACCATCTCCAAGGCACAATTCAGGAGTCTGGATGGGTGCAGCTCCAACAACACTCAAGAAGCTCGCCACCATCCAGGACAATTCAGCTCGCTTGATTGGCACTCCATCCACAAACATTCACTCCCTCCACCATCGACGCACAGTGGCAGCAGTGTGTACCACCTACAAGATGCACTGCAGCAATGCACCAAGGCTCCTTCGACAGCACATTCCAAACCTGCAACCGCTACCATCTAGAAGGACAAGGGCAGCAGATGCATGGGAACACCACCACCTGCAAGTTACCCTCCCAGCCATCCTGACTTGGAACAATATTGCCGTTCCTTCACTGTCGCTGGAAATCCTGGAACCCCCTTCCTTACAGCACTGTAGGTGTACCTACCCCACGTAGACTGCAGCGGTTCAAGAAGGCAGCTCAACACCACCTTCTCAAGGGCAATTAGGAATGGGAAATAAATGCTGGCATAGCCTGCGATGCCCACATCCCATGAATGAATTAAGAAAAAAACTGTTGCAGGGTCAGTACTGAGGGAACGCTGCACTGTCAGAGGGGCACTACTGAGGATGTGCAAAACTGTTGAAGGCTCAATGCTGAGGGTGTGCTGCACTGTTGGAGGAGTAGTACTAAGGGAGAGCTGCAATTTCAGAGGGGCTGTACGGAGGGCGTACTGCACAGTCGGAAGGTCAATACTGAGGCAGGGCTGGAGTGCTGCACTATTGAAGGGGCATTACCATAGAACCATTGAAAGGTTATGGCACAGCATGAGGTCATTTATCCATCGTGTCTGCGCCAGCTGGAAAAATTAGCCGACCAATCTAATCCCACTTTGCAGCACCTTGCTGGTTACCGCACTTCAGGTACATGTCCAGGTACCTTTTAAATGAGTTGAGAGTTTCTGCCTCCACCACCAATCCTGGTCGTGAATTCCAGACACCCACCACCCTCTGGGTAAAAACGTTTTTTCCCATGACCCCCTTAATCCTTCCACCAATCACCTTAAATCTGTTCCCCCTCGTAATTGACTGCTAGGAAGTGCTGCACTGTGAGGGGCAATACTGAGGGAGAGCTGCACTGTCGGAGGGTCAATACTGAGCGAGTGCTGTACTGTTGGAGGAGCCGTATTGAGGAGAGCTGCACTGTCGGAGGGGCAGTACTGAGGGAGCGCTGCACTGTTGGAGGTTCAATGCTGAGGCAGCGCTGCATTGTCAGAGAGGCAGTACTGAGGGAGTGCTGCACTGTCTGAGGGGAAGTACTGTGGGAGTGCTGACTGTCGGAGGGGGAGCGCTGCACTGTTGGAGGGTCAGTACTGAGGGAGCGCTGCACTGTCGGAGGGTCAGTACAGAGGGAGTGTTGCACTGGCAGAGGGTCAGTACTGAGGGAGTGCTGCACTGTCGGAGGGTCAGTACAGAGAGAGCACTGCACTGTCGGAGGGTCAGTACTGAGGGAGCGCTGCACTGTTGGAGGGTCAGTACTGAGGGAGCTCTGCACTGTCGAAGGGTCAGTACAGAGGGAGTGCTGCACTGTCGGAGGGTCAGTACTGAGGGAGTGCTGCACTGCCGAAGGAGCAGTACCGTGGGAGTGCTGCATTCTCGGAGGGTCAATACTGAAGGAGCTGTTGAAGGTTCAGTGCTGTTGAAGGTTCAGTGCTGAGGGAGTGCTTCGCTGTCAGAGGAGCAGTCCTGAGGGAGAACTGCAGTGTCGGAGGAGCAGTACTGAGGGTGTCATTTTTCAGATGAGATGTTGAACTGAGGCCCCGACTGCCTACCAAAATATTGAATTCTCTGACATCCAGGAAGTAGGGTGGGTTGGGGTGTGTCTTGTTGCATCAATAACTGTGAGCACAGCAAGTTTTGCTGTATAAAGTGTTTGTTTCCTGAAGCAATTCTATTGTTTAATTTTTGCAGCGGTTCAGTTTCCATCTGGGAGTGCTACTGTTTTTGGATATTTTGTGGATATGCAAACAGGGAATCTTGTAACCTGGGACAAATTGGTTCCATCAACTCAAGAACTTATTTCAAAAGGTAACATGTTGTCCAGATTTTCTGCTACATACATGTGTGTGCGTGTGGGTCTGTGCGTGTGTGATAGCCGAGGACAACAGTGTTGTTTCTCAGTGTGATATGCATCGTAAATGTATTATAAATCTGTAATTATCACTGAAAAGCTCACAGTTTGATCATTTTTAACTTTCGTGTTTAGGTAACTTTATAAACCAATGAACCTCCCTTCTTCTAATTACTACATACTCAATCTCCTAATTGTGTTATAGGTGCATAATTCCTTCATTTGTCCCCAGCTAAACCATTCATCTGTCTCAACCTATTTGTTCCCCCAGTTTGGTTCCCACCTTTTGCCTTCATATCCAAACCGTTCAGGTGTGATCATATTTGGTTCACAGTTGGTTTAGCATCTATCACCACATATGGCTGGACTACTCTCGGGCCCTGCTGTGCTCAGCCGAAGCTGCCCCACTACTCCAGGATCATCTCGAACGCAAAGATAACTTCCCACTTCTTTTCTCCATTACAAACCATTTCCTTAAACACTTCTCCCCTGCCTCCTCCACCCTGACCTCCCAACAGCCGGTGCAAGGAGCTCATTGGCTTCTTTGTTTCTCAGATTGTGACCATCCATTCAGCTGCCTCTGTCACAGTCCATCCTTCCTGTAGCCCATCTGGCCAGACCTCCCCCAGGCTCCTCCTGCCCTAACGCTGGACCAACCTCTTTCTCCAGCTTCTCTCCTATTTCCTCTCATACCCTCGCTGGACATATCTTATCCATGAGACCCACCACTTACTCTTTGACCCTCACCTTCACCTCTGACACTCCCCCACCACCACCCCCACACCCCCCCACCCCGCCCCATGATGCTGACGTTATAAATTGTTCCCTCTCTTCAGGTACTGTCCCCCTGACTCTCAAAACTGTCAGTATCATTCCCCTCCTCAAATAAAACGCCCTGGGCTATTTCTGTCCTTTCAAACAACCACCCCATCTCTAACCTCCTTTTCTTCCTTGAATTTGGCTTCCAAATTGGTGCCCATTTTCCCCACGACTCCATGTTTGAATCCCTCTAATCAGGCTTTCACCCCTGCCATGGCACTGAAACGGCTCTAATTAAAGTGACAGTGATATACTATATGACAGTGACCATGGTGAACTATCCTTCCTCATCCTTCTTGATCTGTTTGAAGCCTGTGACACAGTTGACCACATCGTCCTCTCTAGCACCTCTTCTCTGTAGTCCAGCAGGTTGGGACTGCCTTTGTTCAATTCCATTAACCTACCCAATTGGATATGCATCTCTAACAATGGTTTCTCATTCCACCCATGCACCTTTATCACCTGAAACCTACAAGTTTGACCTAGCCTTTAGTTTATCCCTCCTAATAGCTCTTTTGATAGCTTGGTGTCCATTTCTGTCTGATTACACTTTTGTAAAGTGCCTTGGGACATTTATCTACCTTAATGGTGCTGTAAAAGCAAGTTGCTGTAAGCTTTTTGTGCTACATTGGCAGTGAAGGATCACTCATCTCACAATGTACTCATTACCTCCCAATGATGTTAATTGCCTTTTTAAGTGATCAGTCACTGCAGTAACTGTTTCCTTGAATGTTTCCACTGCTGCCTGTCTGAGTAGCTAGAGAATCCCCCACATCATCATTTTAGGGGTTCCCCAAGGATATAACCTTGGCCTTCTCCTGTTTTTCATCCACATGCTGCACCTTGGTAACATCCTTTCTCTGCACCTGCACCCCCTCCCTCCCGCCCCAGCCCCCAATCTTGCTCTATGCTGTCAGTATCTGCAATTTAGTCTTGGATGAGTCTTCACCTCTTCCAGTACAACGTTTGGAAGACCAAACTATTGACTTTGGCTCTGTCACAAATTCTGCTCCTTTACCATTCATTTCATCTCTTCCTCAGCCATTCTGTCAGGCTGAACTGGACTGTTTCCAACCTCGGCATCTGTTCAGCCTCGAGCTGAACTTCAGACCCCATTTTCTCTATTACAAAGACATCTCTGTAATATTTCCCACCTTCACCCCTAGCTCAGTCTTGCTGCTGCTGCAATCCTCATACAAATCAGACACCTTTACTCCAATACTTTCTAGCTGGGCTTCTACTCCAGCTCCAGATACTCCCAACTTGTCCAAAATGCTGCTGTCCTGCAATAAGACCTACTTGCTCAAATTTGTTAACGATACATAAATAGGTAGGAAAGCAAGTTGTGAGGAGGACACAGAGAGTCTGCAAAGGGATATAGATCGGTTAAGTGAGTGAGCAAACATTTGGCAGATGGAGTATAATGTGGGAAAATGTGAGGTTGTCCACTTTGGCGGGAAGAATAGAAAAGCAGAATATTATTTAAATGGAGAGAGACTGCAGAATGCTGCGATACAGAGGGATTTGGGTGTCCTTGTATATGAATCACAAAAGTTAACATGCAGGTACAGCAAGTAATTAGGAAGGCAAATGGAATGTTGGCCTTTATTGCAAGTGGGATGAAGTATAAAAGTAGGGAAGTCTTGCTACAACTGTACAGAGCATTGGTGAGACCATACCGAGAGTATTGAGTATAGTTTTGGTCTCTTTACTTAAGGAGGATATGCTTGCATTGGAAGCAGTTCAGAGAAGGTTTATAGGCTGACTCCAGAGATGAATAGTTGTCTTATGAGGAAAGGTTGAATAGGTTGGACCTATACTCCTTGGAGTTTAGAAGAATGAGAGGTGATCTTATTGAAACATATAAAATTCTGAAGGGCCTTGACAGGATAGATGCTGAAAGGATGTTTCCCCTCGTGGGGAAATCTAGAACAGGAGACACAGTTTATAAATAAGGGGGTCTTCCATATATGACAGAGATGAGGAGGAATTGTCTCTCTCAAAGGGTTGTTAATCTTTGGAATTCTCTTCCCCAGAGAGCAGTGGAGGCTGGGTCATTGAATATATTCAAGGCTGAGTTAGACAGATTTTTGATCTACAAGGGAGGCAAGGGTTACATGGGCTGGCAGGAAAGTGGAGTGAAGGCCACAATCAGATCAACCATGATCTAATTGAATGGCGGAGCAGGCTGGAGGGGCCGAATGGCCTACACAAGCTCCTATTTCCTGTGATCTTATGATCTTATGAACCCTGTACAGGTGCTGGGCAGTAATGCTGCCTCCCTCATCTCTCACCCCATCATTGACATGGCTCCTGTGAAGCACTTTGGGACATTTTACTACACTAAACACACTGTATAAATACAAGTTTCTGTTGCTGTTGTTATTGAGAAGAAAATTGACAAAAAATGACCAGGTTAGTTAAGAGATTAATCTTCCTTCACAGATATTACAACTGACTTTTTGTCCCATGCTGTTTTTAGGGGTGCAGTTATCGAGCCTTGCTGAAGCAGTAATGTCTGGAGCTCCCAAATCAAGGCGGACCAGTCAGGAAAATCTTGTATGTACAGTAGACAGCGTGCGATATTCCTTTATAACCAGCCTGCTGCTACTCAACAAATGCCCTGTGCTGCTTACAGGTAATAATGCATTGGCATATACCCCATAACCTTCTTGCTCTAAAGGAGAACAATCCCAGCTTCTCCAATCTCGCCACTATTTTTGTATGACAGGAAAATCTGAAAGTCTGTGTGGCGGGGTGGAGGATCCGTTGCCTCCCTGTCGCTCAGTGATCTTTCTGGGGATGAGATAGGCTGACGACAGCCTTCCCGCCCAGAGGCAAATTGAGGCCCTTAAGTGGCCCATTAAGGGCCGCTTCCCGCCGCTGTTGGTGAAAACCTCCTGTTAACTGATCACTGACTTGAGTATATTTCCAGTCTCCTATTTTTAAACTAAATTTGTGTTGGTTTTCTTCTTTCTGCTTTTAACTAGTGGATTCATTTGAAGTTGTGTGATCAAAAAGACACTGGACGAGATTACATCTCACAATACAATTAGCAGTGCTCATGCAGCAGTAACTGAATAAATACATATGTAACCAGGGCTTGACAAGATTCATAAAATTCAATCAGCATATCATACAAATTCATCTGCAGTGCTGCCCAGCAGCCTTACCTTTCCCATCACTCACTCAGGCAATCATGGAAAGGATTTATTCTGAACTTTATAACATACAAACATACCAATTAGGAGCAGGAGTAGGCCACTCGGCCCTTCGAGCCTGCTCCGCCATTCAATAAGTTCATGGCTGAACTGATTACTCCACTTTTCCACCTACCCCGATAACTTTCCATCCCCATTAGTTGATAACTAATCAACCTTTTGCTTCCACAACCGAAAGCTACTACCTGAATTTTTAATTGAGCAATCATAAAGTATTTGTAATTTATAAATCTAATTAAATTCATTGATAGGGTAACTCAGTTAATGAGTGAGGGCAATGTAGTGGGTTTGATTTATTTGAAATTCCAGAAAACGTTGGATAAATTTCATGTAAGTCTTTTCAAGAAGATTGAGGCTTAATGAATTAATGGCAGCAACACCAACATTTTGTGTTTATACAGCACCTTTAATGTAATAAAATGTTCCAAGGTCCTTCACAGGAGAATTATAAAACAAAATGACACTGAACCACATAAAGAGATATTAGGTCAGATGACCAAAAACTTAGTCTAAGAGATAGGTTTTAGGGAGTGTCTTAAAGGAGGAGAGAGAGGTAGAGAGGTTCAGGGAGGGAATTCCAGTGCTTAGGGCCCAGTCAACTGCAGGCACAGCCACCAGTGGTGGAACAGTCAAAGTTGGGGATGCTTAAGAGGTCAGATTTGGAGAGGGCAGATATCTCGAAGGGTTGTCGGGCTGGAGGAGATGACCAAGATAGAAAGGGACGAGGTCGTGGAAGGATTTGAAAACAAGGATGAGAATTTTAAAATTGAGGTATTCCTTAATCAGGAGCCAATGTAGTTTAGTGAGCACAGGGTGAGGGGTAATGAGACTTGGTGTGTGTTAGGATACAGCAGCAGAGCTTTGGATGACGTCAGGTTTACGGAGGTAGAATGTGGAGGCCATTCAGGAGTGCTTAGAATATTCGCAGATATGTAGTTGGAAGCTCACCTCAGGGTCAAATATGACAGCAAGATTGCGAACAGTCTAGTTCAACCTCGGACAGTTGCCAGGGAGAGGGATGGAGTCAGTAGCTAGGAAACATAGTTTGTGGTGGGGAACAAAGACAATGGCTTCAAACTTTCCAATATTTAATTGGAAAAAAATTCTGTTTATCCAGTACTAGATGTCAGATAAATAGTGTGGCTGCTGGAAATCTGAAATAAAAACAGAAACTGCTGGTAAACACTCAGCAGGTCTGGCAGCATCTGTGGAGAGAGAAACAGAGTTCACGTTTCAGGTCAATGACATTTCGCCAGAATCAATGGCTAAGCAGTTTGCTCAATTGAAAATGACCTGGCCACGTTAATATAGGTTCTAGAACAGGAGTAGCAACCAGAAGATTCTCAAGATCATTTTCAGCCTCAGTCTGCACCACTGCCAACTTCTGAAAGACAGCTAGGGACGGGCAATAAATGCTGGTCTTGCCAGTGATGCCCACATCCTGAAGAATGTTAAAAGGGCCCAGATTTAAGTTTGTAAATGAGCTATTGATGTTCTTCAGTTAACTGCTTGCCTGGGCTGCCTAGCCAGACGGCCCCAGCAAAATGGAGACTGCCACAGTCATGGTGGTGGTAGGTTTATCCAGGCTTTTCCTGCAGCCCTACTGCCCCATTCCCAAGTGAGGCCTGAAAATTCTGTCCAATACAACTTAGGCATAAAATTATCATGACTAGGTTCTGTGGCAGATTCGCATGCAGCTCCTCAATTATCTCATAAGAGAAAATATTTTTTAAATTCCCCTGAGCTTAGGAAGGAGAGACTTTCCATCTATCCCAAGAAGCCGGGTGCACTCGCGTAATAGCGGAAACCAAGCATTCCTGAGGGGCAGGTCCAATACTAAAAGGCAACCAATCAGCTCCCAGCACCAGTCCCTGCCTCTCTTGTTGATCCATTACCCCATCTGCTGATCCATCACCTCATTTGCTGACCCATTGCCCCTCTCGCTGATCCATTGCCCCTCTCGCTGATCCATTGCCCCTCTCGCTGATCCATTGCCCCTCTCGCTGATCCATTGCCCCTCTCGCTGATCCATTGCCCCTTTTGCTGATCCATTGCCCCTTTTGCTGATCCATTGCCCCTTTTGCTGATCCATTGCCCCTCTCGCTGATCCATTGCCCCTCTCGCTGATCCATTGCCCCTCTCGCTGATCCATTGCCCCTTTTGCTGATCCATTGCCCCTCTCGCTGATCCATTGCCCCTCTCGCTGATCTATTGCCCCTTTTGCTGATCCATTGCCCCTCTCGCTGATCCATTGCCCCTTTTGCTGATCCATTGCCCCTCTCGCTGATCCATTGCCCCTTTTGCTGATCCATTGCCCCTTTTGCTGATCCATTGCCCCTCTCTCTGACCCATTGCCCCTCTCTCTGACCCATTGCCCCTCTCTCTGACCCATTGCCCCTCTCTCTGACCCATTGCCCCTCTCGCTGATCCATTGCCCCTCTCGCTGATCCATTGCCCCTCTCGCTGATCCATTGCCCCTCTCGCTGATCTATTGCCCCTTTTGCTGATCCATTGCCCCTCTCGCTGATCCATTGCCCCTTTTGCTGATCCATTGCCCCTTTTGCTGATCCATTGCCCCTCTCGCTGATCCATTGCCCCTTTTGCTGATCCATTGCCCCTCTCTCTGACCCATTGCCCCTCTCTCTGACCCATTGCCCCTCTCTCTGACCCATTGCCCCTCTCTCTGACCCATTGCCCCTCTCTCTGACCCATTGCCCCTCTCGCTGATCCATTGCCCCTCTCGCTGATCCATTGCCCCTCTCGCTGATCCATTGCCCCTTTTGCTGATCCATTGCCCCTCTCACTGATCCATTGCCCCTCTCTCTGACCCATTGCCCCTCTCGCTGATCCATTGCCCCTCTCGCTGATCCATTGCCCCTCTCGCTGATCCATTGCCCCTCTCGCTGATCCATTGCCCCTCTCGCTGATCCATTGCCCCTCTCGCTGATCCATTGCCCCTCTCACTGATCCATTGCCCCTCTCGCTGATCCATTGCCCCTTTTGCTGATCCATTGCCCCTTTTGCTGATCCATTGCCCCTCTCGCTGATCCATTGCCCCTCTCTCTGATCCATTTCCCCCCTTGCTGATCCATTGCCCCTCTCTCTGATCCATTGCCCCTCTTGCTGATCAATTGTCCCTTTTGATGATCCACTGCCCCCTTTTGATGATCCACTGCCCCCTTTTGATGATCCATTGCCCCTCTTGCTGATCCATTGCCCCTTTTGATGATCCACTGCCCCTCTCGCTGATCCATTGCTCTTCTTGCTGATCCATTGCCCCCTTGCTGATCTACTGCCCCTTTTGATGATCCACTGCCCCTCTCGCTGATCCATTGCTCTTCTTGTTGATCCACCGCCCCCTCGCTGATCCATTGCTCCTCTTGCTGATCCATTGCCCCCTTGCTGATCTACTGCCCCTTTTGTTGATCCACCGCCCCTCTCGCTGATCCATTGCTCTTCTTGCTGATCCATTGCCCCTTTTGTTGATCCACCGCCCCTCTCGCTGATCCATTGCTCTTCTTGCTGATCCATTGCCCCCTTGCTGATCTACTGCCCCTTTTGATGATCCACCGCCCCCTCGCTGATCCATTGCTCCTCTTGCTGATCCATTGCCCCCTTGCTGATCTACTGCCCCTTTTGTTGATCCATTGCCCCTCTCGCTGATCCATTGCCCCTTTTGCTGATCCATTGCTCCTCTTGCTGATGTCTTGCACTTTGCACCTTACCTTTTCATCTTGATTACTAAATTATTTTTAAAACCCTCCATGCACTACGTGACTGCAGTGTTTTAATGCTGTGACTCTGTGGGATAGGGAGTTGTGGAATTGCTTCTTCTTAGGCTCAGCTGTTTGCAATGGTGTTGACTCAGTGCTTTCTCTGAAAATAGAACCTCCAATTACCCGCCTGATGGAGATGGGGTGGAATTAGAAACCAAGGCAGGTGTCAGTTTAGACAAGCACTAAAAGCCACTTATCTCACACAATTTCTGCTCAGCATCTCACGGCATGTATTAGCATAATGATCAACGACCTGTCCTGTTTTTAAAATAGACGCAACACAGCATGTGGTGGAAGTGTCATGCAGCTGTACTCAGGGTCCACTGTTTGTGGAACAGTTCCCTATTATAAAATGCAATGCTGCATAACTCTGACAGAGACAGAACAATGGATGAAACAGTAAAATTACTACAGATCTCCTCTTCTTCTTAGGCAGTCCCTTGGGATTGAGGATGACTTGTTTCCACTCTGGTTTGATGCGTTCTGACATCGCTGATACATCCAATGTATGATCTGCAGACCCTGCCACATAAGGGGCAGATGGTGCTTGAAAGGTCATGTAGATGAGTAGTTTGGGGGTTTGTGCGCTCCCTCCGACACCTCGACTTCGCCTCCATATGTTCCCGACGAAGTTCCTCAAGGTGTACGATGCCTTCTGAAATAAGCTTTCTCCATCTAGGACGGTGAGCCAGGGACTCCCATGAGTTGACGGGGATGTTTGATCTCTTCAGGGGTGCTTTGAGGACATCTATAAAGCATTTCCTCCATCCTCCTGGGAGTCTCCTACTGCCACCAAGTACTGAGTAGAACAGCAGCTCCGCGAGTCTGGTGTCAGATCGTACAATCGACATGTCCCACCCAGCAGAGCTGGTTGTGGGTGATTAGCACCCTGATGTTGGGTAGGTTGACTTGGGAGAGGACATTGCTGTTGGACTGCCTTTCTTGCCACTGGATTTGGAGGATCTTGTGGAGGCACCTCTGGTGGTACTTCTCCAGTGCTTTGAGGTGTTTGCTCTAGGTTGTCCAAGTCGCCGAAGGATATAGAAGCAGACATGATTTAATGATGGGTAAATCATGTTTGAATAATTTTCTAGAGTTCTTCGAAGCTGTAACAAGCAAAGTGGATAATGGGGATCCTGTAGATATAGTATATCTGGACTTCCAGAAGGCATTTGATAAGGTGCCGCACAAAAGTAGTTGCTTCAATGGAACCAGCACAGACTCTAACTCAGTCAAGACTGAGGTCAAGCAAGGCTGTGTCTAATCAGTTGGACATTGATGATCACAGCTTGCATGTCATCGTAGAGAGACTGAGGATGGCGACAAACATCTGAGGGCAGTCACATTTGCGCAGGATGCTCCATAAGCCTTCGCCGTTGACAGAGTCAAAGGCTCTTGTTACGTCAATTGAGGAAGTGAAAGCCTTTGCTATTGATGGATCTAACTGGCCGGTCACTGGGTGCCTTGATGGGCATGTGGGCACAGTCAATTGTGTCCTGCACCTGAGGGAATCCATCAATGGAAGTGAAACCCAATGCCCTCTGGGCCTGCACAGGCCCATCTGTGTCATAGTGGATGTAGTCCTCCGCCCTCCTGAATATGGCATCTGTGACCTGCTTGATGGTGTGATGAGCTGCCGACTACGAGATGCCGCCTAGGTCCACAGGTGATCCCTGGAATGACCTGGTTGCATAGAAATTCAGGCTGTTGGAGACATTGACTGCTGCAAGTAAGGAATTGCCATGGGGGGCTGCAAGGCCTCAAGTATTGTAAATCAAAGCACAAAGGTCCGAGACATTCTGGCGCAGCCTCCTATGGCACTGGCACTCTGCCATTTGCAGGTAACTGACTTTTGGACCACAGACCCAATGCCTTCTTCCCCTGCAGTCTCCTGCTGTGTGCCTCGGACCTCCTGATGTTCAGAATGTTGCATCAACTGAAGCCCATCCTGGCTGCTCTGTCCAAAGTCAGAGTAGCCTGTTCCCATCTGAACTCTCTCAGCTGGGCTTTGTGCATTCACCAGGTCTTCCCCTGCCAATCACAACTGCCTCAGTGATGCCAGTGAGCTCACATCCCTCTCTAGATTCCTACCGCTCACCCCTCAGAAAAACAAGTCTTACAGCTCCAGCAGTGGCTACTCCTTGGCACTTTTGGAGCAGCTGAGCTTTATTTTGGGCCTCTGGATTATGTTAATCAGCCTTTCCCATAACCCTCATGGCCCTCCACATTGTTCACGTCTTCTATACCCTGCCATAGTCCAAACATGGCATTCTCAATCTGCCCTTCCTTTGAAAATCACAAACTGCTGCTGACAAGCCATTTAATGAGCTCCACAATGAGCTTAACAGGCGATTAATTGGAGCTTGTCATTCCCTCCCTCCCTCCCTCCTTTAAAAAAAGCTTTGCGTTCCGGAGGTGGTGGAAGCCCGGTGCCGATCTCCGAGAACGCGATCTTCAAATTGCGCATGGACCTACTTCCACTCCCAACAGGCTTTGAAAAGTCCAGCCCTTATTTTCCAAGTAATATGTGACATCCTATTTTTCTTACCAAAATGTAATACCTGGCACTTACCTGTGTTGGAATAAATTTGCCAATTTTATGGCCATTCTACAAGTTTACTAATGTCTTCTTGTAATTTTTTGCAATCCTCCTCCATATTGACTAACCCCCCCCACCCCCGCCCCTATTTCATCTGCATTTTAGAAATTATGTTTTTGATTCAAACTCTAAATCATTATTATAAATTGTGAACAACCATGGTTCCAGCACTGATAACTTATGGGACCCCACTTTCTACCTTCTGTCACTTTGAAAAACTACCCTTTACCCATACTCTCTGCTTTCTGTCTTTCAGCCAGCCATCTTTCTATTCCATTACTTGTCCATAAACTCTGCATGCTGCGAACTTTTCCATTAATTTATTATGTGACACCTTATCAAAGACCTTTTGGAAATCTAGATAAATTATATCTACTGTTACGACCGACCGCTCCAGTCAAAGCCCCCAATCAAAATATATGATTCTGATTCTGGTGGGAGAAACGCACTGTTAATTCAATCCCGTCACTCCACAGATCGCCTAACATATCATTTTAAACTTTCCAAATTAAAGAAAGACCCAGCCAAATTGTACCATCCAATAACCCCCCAAATGAGGCTAACCAGACCAGGTGTCTTTAAATCAACAAATTAACTGTTTCATTAAAAAAACTAAATTCTTAAATACTATGAAGATTTTAACAACATTTAAAATAGAAAAAATTAGAGTCCTTGCAAACTTACAGTCCAATGATGCTTGAAGTCCTCACAGCCGTCCGATGGGGCAAAATGGTTCTTCCATAGTAGAACAGTCCATCGTCTAACTTCAGCAGTAGGTGATGCTTCCTTCTCCAGCGAATTTCAACAATTAACAACTTGCAAAGACTTTCAATAGATTCAATCTAACTTTAGAGTTTTGAGGGATAAGAGATTATCACAGTCGAACTTTCCTTCCTTCAGTTTAAATTACCAGAGGTCTCTGTTTTGGCTTGACTTTTTTAGAATTTTGAGAGATAATAATAATTAAACAGACTAAAATTCTCTTCCTTCAGTTTAAATGGCAGGGAGCTCTATTTTCAGGTGCTTACACCAGCTGTCTGTATGTGTACTATTAGAACAAAATGTCTTCAACTAAAAAGCCAGTTCAAAATTGAATTGTAACAAATGTATCGCATGATGCTCAATCCCAGTGGCAGTATCCATGGTAACGAGAATGCACCCTTTGAATCGCAGTCTCCAAATGGTTGTATCCAACAGCAACCGAAAATGCATTTTCTCTAACTCTTGCTGGTTTTTAAAACAGTACTGATCCCTTGCAAGCCCTAAAGGCAAACCGCATATTCCCCGGAGAAAAAAAAAATACAGGACCATGACACTACTGCGTTATCCTTTTCTTCTCTCTCTGTTAGCTCTTCAAAAAATTTAATGAGGTTGTTCAAGCACAACTTTCCCTTTTGAAATCCATGCTGACTATTCATTATTATAATTTGGGTTTTAGCTATTTTTCTATTTTTTTTAGTTATGTGCTTGTAGAATATTTCACTTTTGTTTTATGTTCCTTGGTAACTTAATTTCATACTTTCTCTTTGCCTTCTTAATTTTTTTTGATTACTCACCTAATCTCTTCATATTCTCCTTGGCATGCTCTTCCCTACTGTCCATGTACTTACTCTTTCCTTACCCTCAATTTTTCCCTTACATCTTTATTCATCCATTGTGTCTCATTAGTGTTTAGTTTATTTGCGTTTTTTGGCAGAATATATTTTTCCTGGACTTGAACACCTTTTTAAATGTTTTGCGTTGCTGTTCTGCATCATTGTTCACCAATATTCTTGTCCATTTTTATTTTACTGCATTCTATTCTCGGACCCTCAAAATCCCCTTTCTCCAATCTGTTACCCTGGTGTTTGTCATGCTTTTTTATATTCGTTCATGGGATTTGAGCATCTCTGGCAAGGCCAGTGTTGATTTGCCAAACCATAATTGCCCTTGAGAAGGTGGTGGTGAGCCACCTTCTAGAACTGCCACAGTCCGTATGCTGTAGGTACACCCACAGCCCACTGTGCTGTTAGCAAGGAAGTTCTGTCACCTACTGCATGAGGACCTGCAGTTGCAGTCATCTTTCCACATTGCTTCATCTGTTTACAGCATGTTTTACAGCATGTCATTTCAGGAGGCACGCTGTAACATCAGCCAGGGTACAGAGTGGGCATGTATTCGTCAGAGCACTGGAAAATTTATCACCTTTGGCATCAAAGTAAGATAGGGGGTATCCAGTTTTGCTGGGGTAAAAACAGAAAATACTGGAAATACTCAACATCTCTGGCAGCATCTGTGAAGAGGGAAACAGAGTTTATGTTTCAGGTTGATGACCTTTCATGAGAACTCTGTTAACTCTTTCTCTCTCCACAGATGCTGCCAGAGCTGCTGTGTATTTCCCATTTCCAGCATTTCTGTTTTTATTTCAAATTTCCAGCATCCGCACGATTTTACACAGGATTAGATAGGATGCATGGCACAGAAACTGGCCATTCGGCCAAACAGGTCCATGTCCATGCCAGCATTTGTGCTTCATTCGAGCCTCGTTCCCATGTTTCCTCATCTAAATCAATCATTGTAACCCTCTATTCCCTTTTCCCTCACATGCTTGTCTAGCTTCCCCTTAAATGCTATGCATTATTCTGTGGTAGAGTTCCACATTCTCCCCACTCTTTGGGAAAAAAGTTTGTCCTGAATTTCCTATCGGATTTCTTGGTGATCACCTTATATTGATGGCCTCTAGTTATGCTCTTCCGCACAAGAGCAAAAATTCTCTCTGTATCCAATCTATCAAAGCCTTTCATAATAAATACCTCTGATAGGTTGAGAGGTGGAAGCGGTGGTGCAGTGGTATTGTCACTGGCTTAGTAACCCAGAGACCCAGGATATTGCTCTGGGGACATGGGTTCGAATCCCACCACGGCAGAAGGTGGGATTTGAATTCAATTAATAAATCTGGAAATTAAAAAAAGCTAGTCTAATGATGGCCATGAAACCATTGTCGATTGTTGTAAAAACCCATCTGGTTCACGAATGTCCTTTGGGAAGGAAATCTGCTGTCCTTACCTGGTCTGGCCGTCATGTGACTCCAGATTCACAGCAATGTGGTTGACTTTTAAATGCCCTCTGAAATGGCCTAGCAAGCCACTCAGTTGTATCTAACCGCCAAGAAGTCAATGAGGAATGAAACCAGACAGACCACCTGGCATCGACCTAGGCACCGGAAATGACAACGGCAAACCCAGCCCTGTCAACCCTGCAAAGTCCTCCTTCCCAACATCTGGGGGCTTGTGCTAAAGTTGAGAGAGCTGTCCCACAGACGAGTCAAGCAACAGCCTGACATAGTTATACTCACGGAATCATACCTTGCAGACAATGTCCCAGACACTGCCATCTGCATCCCCGGGTATGTCCTGTCCTACCAACAGGACAGACCCAGCAGAGGTGGTGGCACAGTGGTATACAGTCAGGAGGGAGTTGCCTTGGGAGTCCTCAACATCGACTCTGGACCCCATGAAGTCTCAAGGCATCAGGTCAAACATAGGCAAGGAAACCTCCTACTGATTACCATCTACGCCCTCCCTCAGCCGATGACTCAGTACTGCTCCACATTGAACAGCACTTGGAGGAAGCACTGAGGGTGGTAAGAGCGCAGAATGTACTCTGGATGGGGGACATGAATGTCCATCAACAAGAGTGGCTCAGTAGCAACACTGCTGACCGAGCTGGCCGTGTCCTAAAGGACATAGCTGCTAGACTGGATCAACGGCAGGTTGTGAAGGAATCAACAAGAGGGGACGGCATACCTGACCTCATCCTCACCAATCTGCCTGCTGCAGATGCAGCTGTCCATGACAGTATTGGTAAGAGTGACCAATGCACAGTCCTTGTGGAGACAATGTCTCGTCTTCACATTGAGGATACCCTCCATCATGTTGTGTGGCACTACCCCACGGTGCTAAATGGGATAGATTTCGGAACAGGTTTAGCAATACATGAGGTGCTGTGGGCCATCAGCAGCAGCAGAATTGTGCTCAACCACAATCTGTAACCTCAAGGCCTGGCACATCCCCACTCCACCATTACCATTAAGCTGGGAGACCAACCCTGGTTCAATGAAGAGTGCAGGAGGGCATACCAGGAGAAGGACGATGTAGGTGTAGAGATCAGGGAGGGGGATTGTGATATACTTGAACATATTAGCATTGAAAGGGAGGAAGTATTAGCTGTTTTAGTGGGCTTAAAAGTGGATAAGTCCCCACGCCCAGATGAGACGTATCCCAGGGTGTTATGTGAGGCAAGGGAGGAGATAGCAGGGGCTCTGACACAAATTTTCAAATGCTCTCTGGCCGCAGGAGAGGTACCAGAGGACTGGAGGACAGCGAATGTGGTACCCTTATTCAAGAAGGGTAGCAGGGATAAACCAGGTAATTACAGGCTGGTGAGTCTAACATCAGTGGTTGGGAAAATATTGGAAAAGATTCTGAGGGACAGGATTAATCTCCACTTGGAGAGGCAGGGATTAATCAGGGATAGTCAGCATGGCTTTGTCAGGGGGAGATCGTGTCTAACAAACTTGATTGAATTTTTCGAGGAGATGACTAGATGTGCAGATGAGGGTAAAGCAGTTGATGTAGTCTAGATGGACTTCAGTAAGGCTTTTGATAAGGTCCCGCATGGGTGATTGTTAAGAAGGTAAGAGCCCATGGGATCCAGGGCAATTTGGCAAATTGGATCTACAATTGGCTTAGTGACAGGTGGGAGAGGGTGATGGTTGAGGGTTGTTTTTACGAGTGGAAGCCTGTGACCAGTGGTGTACCACAGGGATTGGTGCTGGGACCCTTGCTGTTTGTAGTGTACATTAATGATTTAGACGTGAATATAGGAAGTATGATCAGTAAGTTCGCAGATGACACGAAAATTGGTGGTGTCGTAAATAGTGAGGAGGAAAGCCTTAGATTACAGGATGATATAGTTGGGCTGGTAAGCTGGGCGGAGCAGTGGCAAATGAAATTTAATCCTGAGAAGTGTGAGGTGATGCATTTTGGGAGGACTAACAAGGCAGGGGAATATACAATGGATGGTAGGACCCTAGGAAGTACAGAAGGTGAGAGGGATCTTGGTGTACTTGTCCATAGATCACTGAAGGCAGCTGCTCAGATAGATAAGGTGGTTAGGAAGGCATATGGGATAGTTGCCTTTATCAGCCGAGGCATAGAATATAAGAGCAGGGAGGTTATGATGGAGCTGTTTAAAACGCTATTTAGGCCACAGCTGGAGTACTGTGTACAGTTCTGGGCACCACACTATAGGAAGGATGTGATTGCACTGGAGAGGGTGCAGAGGAGATTCACCAGGATGTTGCCTGGGCTGGAGCATTTCAGCTATGAAGAGAGACTGAAAAGGCTAGGGTTGTTTTCCTTAGAGCAGGGAAGGCTGAGGGGGGACATGATTGAGGTATAGAAAATTATGAGGGGCATTGATAGGTTAGATAGGAAGAAACTTTTTCCCTTAGCGGAGGGGTCAGTAACCAGGGGGCATAGATTTAAGGTAAGGGGCAGGAGGTTTAGAGGGGTTTTGAGGAAAAGCTTTTTCACCCAGAGGGTGGTTGAAATCTGCCTGAAGAGGTGGTGGAGGCAGGAACCCTCACAACATTTAAGAAGTATTGAGATGAGCACTTGAAATGCCATAGCATACAAGGCTATGGGCCAAGTGCTGGAAAATGGGATTAGAATAGTTCAGTGCTTGATGGTCGGCATGGACACGATGGGCCAAAGGGCCTGTTTCTGTGCTGTAAAGCTCTTTGACTCTATGACCTCAAAATGAGGTGTTAACCTCGTGAAACTACAACCCAGGATTACTTGCATGCCAAACACTATCAACATCCTGGGGGTTACCATTGACCAGAAACTGAACTGGAGTAGCCATATAAATACCGTGGCTACAAGAGGCTAGGAATCCTTCGGCGAGTAACTCACCTCCTCAAAGCCTGTCCATCCACCATCTACAAGGCACAAGTCATGAGTGTGATGGAATACTCTCCACTTGCCTGGATGGGTGCAGTTCTAACAACACTCGACACCATCCAGGACAAAGCAGCTCGCTTGATTGGCACCCCATCCACAAATATTCACTCCCTGCACCACAAACGCGCATAATGTCAGCAGTGTGTACCATTTACAAGATGCACTGGAGCAATGCACCAAGGCTCCTTTGACAGCACCTTCCAAACCCATTACCTGTACCACCTAGAAGGACAAAGGCAGCAAATGTATGGGAAGACCACCACCTGCAAGTTCCCCTCCAAGTCACACACCATCCTGACTTGGAACTATATCGCCGTTCCTTCACTGTCGCTGGGTCAAACTCCTGGAATTCCCTTCCTAACAGCACTGTGGGTCTACCTACCCCACATGGACTGCAGCAGGGTGAGAAGGCAGTTCACCCTCACCTTCTCAAGGGCAATTAGGAATGGGCAATAAATGCTGGCCTGGCCAGCGATGCTCACATCCCATGAACGAATTAAAAAAAGGTCATCCCTCAGCCTTCTTTTTCTAAGAGAAAAGACATCAGCCTGTCAATCCTTTCCTGATATGTATACCCATACATTTCTGGTATCATTCTCGTAAATCTTTCTGCACCCTCTCCAATGCCTCTATAATCCTTTTTAAAAATATGCTGAACAGAACTAGTACTCTAGGTGTGGTCTATGCAAGATTCGCTACAGGTTTAGTATAACCTTCCTATTTTTCAATACTATCCCTCTTGAAATCAAGCCTAGTGCTTGGCTTGCATTTTTTTAATGGTCTTGCTAACCTGTGGCGCAACTTTTAATGATGGGTGTATTTGATGTGAACGGTAAAGTTGATTAATGAAACATGTTCTGATGCTCCTTTGAAGCAGTCAATGAGGAGCCATTTGAACATTGGTCATTCTGGTACTCTGCTCCAGGTGCTGGGTTTCCCCAAGGTCCAGGGTGAAACAGAGGTTACCTATATTGCTTTACGTGCTCCGACAGAAAACCCCATCACCTCTCTCAAAAGGAAAGCCTTCCACACACATTGTATCCTGCATAGTTGAAACCTCTTGTGCGCGGCACAGCTTTGCAATGCAAAAAGGCCTGGATTTGGACATTGCTGGAGTGGCCTTAACTGCTTTAGGGACAGAGTATCATGATGATCGAAGCTCAGAAAGCTACTCATTGACTGCTGCAGAGGAGCATCAGGGCATGTTTCATCACTTAACTCTACCTTTTACATCAATACCTTATCTTCTCTCACACCTTCAATTACAGGAACTATCCTTCAGCACCCATTCTAGAACATAGTGCATCATCCCACTTTACCCCTAACCTGACAGGGACAATAGTTATCACCTGATTGAATAATTTCAGTACCAAATACAAAGGCCTTAATTTTTATTTGAGGCTTGGGTCCAGGATGCCTTTGTTTATGTAGATCAATATGGCAGGTAGTGCACTTCTGGCTCGCATGAGCATGCATTTCCTGAAGGCCATATTGGAGGCTCAGGTGTGCATTTGGCACCTGAAAAATGATTGTCTGAGTCCCATTGGAATTTTATTTGAATCTGTTTGCTTTTTGTAGGTGAATCTGGTGTTGGGAAGTCTGTTCTCATTCAGGAAATGCTTTCAAAGCTTCAGCAACCCAAAGGCTCTTTGATCCAACCAAAGACAATCCTTGGGAACATCTTCCTTTTCAATGAGATGAAACATGAAAGGTGAGGTGGCATGCATCTACATTACTGAAAGTAGGCAATGTGTTAGTTTGGGGAGCTGGTTGATCCATGGTTTCCCTTTCTAGCAACCTGACTGGTTCAAGGGAATCATGTGACCATTGATATCATATGTCATGTGGCTACCTCAGACCACTTTCTCTGCTTCTGCTCCCTGGGGGCCCAACTGGTGCCACTCCAACCCTAGTCTCACATCTTGTGTGGGTCACAGTCCTGAATCACCTTGACCTGTAGTTTAATGCCATTTACCTGTCTTTGATACATATCCCTTGATACCCTTACCCAACAAAAATCTATCAACCTCAGTGTTGAAAGCTCCAGTTGACCACCAGCATCTCGAGACATTTGAGGGAGAGAGTTCCAGGACTGCGCTATCCTTTGTATGAATAAATGCTTCCTGATTTCACTCCTAAATGGCCTTTAATTATAAGATTATATCCCTTTGTCCTGGATTCCTCCATCAGAGGAAATAGGGTGCAGATATGGTACAGATCAATCATGAGCTAATAGAATGGTAGGACATGTTTGAGGCATTAATTGGCCACTCGTACTTTTTTTACTGAATGCAGCAACTATTCCCAAAAGCAGTTAGATGAATGAGCAGTTAAGAGAGGAGTGTTGACCACCACTGCTCTTACACAAAGTTCCATGTGATCTTTGACCTTCACCTAATCAGGCAGCAGCTTTAATGTCTCCTCTGAATGATGTCATCTCTGACAGTGCAGTGCTCCCTCAGTGCTGTACTAACATGCTATTCCTAGGGAAGCATTAAACTGTAAAGTGGGATTTACATGCACAATCTTCCAGCTCGGAGGCAGTAGAGCAACTGACTGAGCCAAGCTGATGCTATACCTGGGCTGCGACGAGGTGAGTGGGGTGATGTGTGAAGGGTGGGGAGGGCAGGCAAGAGCAGAATGTATGGGGAGATAAAACTCAGCGAATGGACAATTCAGCCAAACTGGAATTACATTAAAAATCTCTCAGATCTTCCTGTGTGATCAATGTCTGACAAGGTATACCCACAGTGTTTTTAGGAAGGGAGTTCCAGGATTTTGACCCAGCGACAGTGAAGGAATGGCGATATAGTTCCAAGTCAGGATGGTGTGTGACCTGGAGAGGACCTTGCAGGTGGTGGTGTTCCCATGCATCTCTGCCCTTGTTCTTCTAGGTGGTAGAGGTTGCAGGTTTGGAAGGTGCTGTCTAAGGGGCCTTGGTGAGTTGCTACAGTGCATCTTGTATATGGTGCCACTGTACATCGGTGGTGGAGGAGGGAGTGAATGTTGAAGGTGGCGGATGGGGTACCAATCGCCTGGATGGTGTCGAGCTTCTTGAGTGTTGTTAGAGCTGCACCCATCCAGGCAAGTGGAGTGTATCCCATCACACTCCTGACTTGTGCCTTGTAGATGGTGGACAGACCTTGGGGAGTCAGAAGGTGAGTTACCACATAATTCCCAACCTCTGACCTGCTCTTGTAGCCACAGTATTTATGTGGCTGCTCCAGTTCAGTTTCTGGTCAAAGGTAACCCCAGGATATTGATAGTGAGGGATTCAGTGATGGTAATGCCATTGAACATCAAGGGAAGATGGTTAGATTCTCTCTTGTTGGAGATGGTCATTACCTGGCACTTGTGTGGCGTGAACGTTACTTGCCACTTATCAGCCCAAGCTGGGTGTTGTCCAGGTCTTGCTGCATCTGGACACGGACTGCTTCAGGACCTGAGGAGTCACGAATGGTGCTGAATATTGTGTAATCATCAGCAAACATCCCCACTTCTGACCTTACGATAGAGGGAAGGTCATTGATGAAGCAGCTGAAGATGGTTGGGCCTAGGACACTACCCTGAGGAACTCGTGCAGTGATGTCCTGGGACTAGGATGATTAACCCCCAACAACCACAACCATCTTCCTTTGTGCGAGTGTTACGACCGAAGTGGGAGGAGTGCACTGTCTATTCTAGTTCCACTTCTCTACGGGTCACAACATACATTTAAATTTTCCCACTTACTGATACGGTCAATCATGAACTCTATTTCTCTCAGAATAAAACACACCAACCAGGTTTCTAAACAACAAAATTATCAGTTTATTATAAAACAAGTCTTAATATTAAAGTTCCCTTTTTGTGTTCAGCCCCTCACACTCACACACACACATACATACATCGGTTAACCAGAAAAATAAAAGGAAATTTTGCTGACAGCTCTGTTACAAAAAAAAACAGGCAAAAAAAACACTTAGGCTGAATACTTGCTCATTCTTGAAGAAAAAAGAGAAGATATGGAAAAATGTCCTTTGTTTTGGTTTGGCGTCCCAAATGCATTTAGATGGCTGTCACTGGGATCTTCCGAGAACAGTTCTTTCCAGGCGATGTTGAAGATCAGTTTGGATAGGCTTTCTAGAAAGGCTTCAGATAGGTCTTACAGCAGAAATACGGCAGCAGAGGTTTCAGTTCCCACACATTCGATACGCAGGGTTTCTTCAAATACAGGAGGAAAGAAGAGACTGACACACTGGATATGCAGGGTTTCTTTCCAAGAGAGAGAGCTGAGCTGGGTTTTCCTGGCAGGCAAAAATCGACTGTCCTTTTTAACAATTCAGGGTGAAACCAAAAACATTGCAGAAGTCAAGCCTCCTGACCTCGAGAAATCTTGACCTGTCACTTCTGTGTAAACATCTCCCCAAATCAAATCAACAAACACCCTGTGGTATTTTATCTGAAAACAGGTGCCTTCCAGTAAGGACTTGTTTACAAGCCAAGTCCAGGAAGCCTTCTAGTGACCTCTTTTGAATAAAAAGTTCAGCATCTCTTCAAGCTTCCAGATGAATCAATGTCCATAATTCAACCAGAAGTCCTTAAAAATATATTTTACAAAACATAGAAGCACTCTTGTAACACTAGATATGACTGCAACCTGCAGAGGGTTTTCCCATTGACTCCAGTTTTGCTGGGGCTCCTTGATGTCATACTCGGTCAAGTGCTGCCTTGATGTCAAGGGCAGTCAGTCTCACCTCACCTCTGGAGTTCAGCTCTTTTGTCTGCATTTGGACCAAGGCTGTAATGAGGTCAGGAGCTGAGTGACCGTGGCAGAACCCAAACTGAGTATCAGTGTGCAGGTTATTGCTTAGCAAGTGCCGCTTGATAGCACTGTCGATGACCCCTTCCATCACTTTGCTGAAGATCGAGAGTAGACTGATAGGGGGTAATTGGCCGGGTTGGATTTGTCCTGCTTTTTGTGCACAGGACATACCTAGAGTCATAGAGTTAGACAGCACAGAAACAGGCCCTTCAGCCCATCGTGTCTGTGCCGGCCATCCTGGGCATTTTTCCACATTGCTGGGTGATGCTAGTGTTGTAGCGGTACTGGAACAGCTTGGCTAGGGGCATGGCTGGTTCTGGAGCATACGTTTTCAGTACTTTGCCGGAATGTTGTCAGGGCCCATAGCCTTTGCAGAATCCAGTGCCTTCAGCCATTTCTTGATATCATGTGGAATGAACGATTGGCTGAAGTCTGGCATCTGTGAAGCTGGAGACTTCAGGCGGAGGCCGAGATGGAGCATCCACTCGGCCCTTCTGGCTGAAAATGGATGCAAATGCTTGATGCATGTCTTTTGGATTGATGTGCTCTGCTCCCCTAACGTTGAGGATGGGGATATTTGTGGAGCCTCCACCTCCGTTAGTTGTTTAATTGTCCACCAGCATTCACGATTGGACGTGGCAGGACTGCAGAGCTTAGATCTGATCTGTTGGTTGTGGGATCGCTTAGCTGTCTATTGCATGTTGCTTCCGCTGATTCGCATGCACGTATTGTGGCTTCACCAGGTTGACACCTTATTTTTAGGTTGCCTGATGTTGCTCCTGGCATGCCCTCCTGCAGTCTTCATTGAACCAGGGTTGGCCTCCCAGCTTGATGGCAATGGTAGAGTGGGGGATATGCCGGGCCATGAGGTTACAGATTGTGGTTGAATACAATTCTGCTGTTGCTGATGGCCCATAGAGCCTCGTGGATACTCAGTTTTGAGTTGCTAGATCTGTTTGCAATCTATCCCATTTAGCACGGTGGTAGTGTCAAACAACACGACGGTGGGTATCCTCAATGTGAAGATGGGACTTCAGCTCCGCAAGAACTGTGCAGGTTTTTAATTTATTCATTCATGGGATGTGGGCGTTGCTGGCCAGGCCAGTATTTATTGCCCAACCCTAATTGCCCTTGAGAAGGTGGTGGTGAGCTGCCTTCTTGAACCGCTGCAGTCCATTTGGGGTAGGTAGACCCACAGTGCTGTTAGGAAGGGAATTCCAGGATTTTGACCCATCGACAGTGAAGGAACGGCGATATAGTTCCAAGTCAGGATGGTGTGTGACTTGGAGGGAAACTTGCAGGTGGTGGTGTTCCCATGCATTTGCTGCACTTGTCCTTCTAGATTTGATTTAGAGATACAGCACTGAAACAGGCCCTTTGGCCCACCGAGTCTGTGCTGACCATTAACCACCCATTCATACTAATCCTACACTAATCCCATATTCCTACCACATCCTCACCGGTCCCTATATTCCCCTACCACCTACCTATACTAGGGGCAATTTATAATGGCCAATTTACCTATCAACCTGCAAGTCTTTTGGCTGTGGGTGGAAACCGGAGCACCCAGAGGAAACCCATGCAGACACAGGGAGTACCCAGAATTGAACCCGGGTCGCTGGAGCTGTGAGGTTGCGGTGCTAACCACTGCGCCACTGTGCCGCCCTAGTTGGTAGAGGTCGTGGGTTTGGAAGGTGCTGTCTAAGGAGCCTTGGTGCATTGCTGCAGTGCATCTTGTAGATGGTACATACTACTGCCACTGTGCGTCGGTGGTGGAGGGAGTGAATGTTTGTGGATGGGGAACCAATCAAGTGGGCTGCTTTGTCCTGGATGGTGCCGAGCTTATTGAGTGTTATTGGAGCTGCACCCAACCAGGCAAGTGGAGAGTATTCCATCACACTCATGACTTGTGCCTTGTAGATGGTGGACAGGCTTTGGGGAGTCAGGAGGTGAGTTACTCTCCGCAGGATTCCTAGCCTCTGACCTGCTCTTGTTGCCACGGTATTTATATGGCTACTCCAGTTCAGTTTCTGTCAATGGTAATGCCGAGGATGTTGCTAGTGGGAGATTCAGTGATCGTAATGCCATTGAATGTCAAGGGGAGATGGTTAGATTCTCTCTTGTTAGAGATGGTCATTGCCTGGCATTTGTGTGACATGAATGCTACTTGCCACTTAGCCCAAGCCTGGATATTGTCCAGGTCTTGCTGCATTTCTACACAGACTGCTTCAGTATCTGAGGAGTCATGAATGGTGTTGAACATTGTGCAATCATCAGCGAACATCCCCACTCTGACCTTATGATTGAAGGAAGGTCATTGATGAAGCAGCTGAAGATGGTTGGGCCTAGGACACTACTCTGAGGAACTCCTGCAGTGATGTCCTGGAGCTGAGATGATTGACCTCCAACAACCAAAACCATCTTCCTTTGCTCTAGGTATGACTCCAACCAGCGAAGAGTGTTCCCCCTGATTCCCCTTGACTCCAGTTTTGCTCGGGCTCTTCGATGCCATATTCAGTCAGATGTTGCCTTGATGTCATGGCATGTCACTCTCACCTTACCTCTTGAGTTCAGCTCTTTTATCCATGTTTGAACCAAGGCTGTAATGAGGTCAGGAGCTGAGTGGCCCTGGCAGAACCCAAACTGAGCATCACTGAGCAGGTTGTTGCTAAGCAAGTGTTGCTTGATACCACTGTCGATGACACCTTCCATCACTTTACTGATGATTGAGAGTAGACTGATGGGGCGGTAATTGGCCGGGTTGGATTTGTCCTGCTTTTTGTGTAGTTTACTCCTACCAATACTGTCTTGACAGATGCACCTGCGACAGGTAGATTGGTGAGGACGAGATCAAATAGGTTTTTCTCTCTTGTTGGTTCCCTCGCCAACTGCCCTAGACCAAGTCTAGCAGCTGTGTCCTTTAGGACTTGGCCAGCTCGGTCAGTAGTAGTGCTACTGAGCCACTCTTGGTGATAGATATTGAAGTCCTCAACCCAGAGTATATTCTGTACCCTTGCTCCCCTTAGTGCCAATTGGTGTTGTTGTGAAAGTTTTAATATTTTTGGAGGACTCGTGTTTTAGAAATGTGGAGATGGATTCTTTGGAGGACTGAAGTGATCCAATGATGCTGGACTTTTTTTGAAAAGGGTCACTGGAAGGACTCTGTTTAAAAACAACATTTACTGGATGTTCACATGTCTTCAGCTAAGTGAACAACATGTGCCTTCAGACGATGGGAGTTGTTAACAAGAGAAGTGACATGCCAAGATTTATGGTGCTCAAGAGTGGGTTTCATTTTTGAATACTGTTTTTAGTCAGTTGGATTTGTAACCTGCTGAAAGAAACACGCAGCTCATCTTTTCTCCACTTCTCTGAGAAACCCTGAAAAAAAAATCCAGTGTGTGATAGCTGTAAGGCCTGATGCCACATTTCTCCTGAAAAGCTTTTGGAAGACGTCCTCTCGACATCTGCTGAACAAACTGCTTCTGAAAAGATCCCAGTGACCCATCCATGTGTACTCGGATGCCAGACTATATGCCATCTGGAACATAACATATCTTTTCCTTTTTCTTCAAGAATTAGCAAGTACTTCAGCCAAAGCATTTTTATTTTTCCTTTAGCTGTGTGTGTGTATATGTGTTGGGTATTTAGCAGGAAATATTTCAAACAGTGTGTGAACATTTTGCAACTTTATTGATTAAGTCCTGTTTTATAATAAATTAATAGTGTTGTTGTGTATTAACGAAACCTGGTTGATTGATTTTGTTCTAAAATAAAAATACCAAAGTATATAATTGGCCGTATCGGTAACTGGGTAACCTTTTAAATATATGTTGTGACCTGTGGAGAAGTGGAACTAGAAAAACACAGTGCACTCCTCCCGCCTCAGTCGTAACAGTATTCAACATGTAGAAGCATCAGCCAAGGGTTGGGCGGGAGGTGGTAATCAGTAGGAGGTTATCTTGCCTATGTTTGACCTGATGCCATGAGCCTTCATAGGGTCCGGAGTGGATGTTGAGGACTCCCAGGGCAACTCCCTCCTGACTGTATACCACTGTGCTGCCACCTCTGGTGGGTCTGTCCTGCCGGTGGGACAGGACGTACCCAGAGATGGTGATGGTGATGTCAGGGACATTGTCTGTAAGGTATGATTCCGTGAGTATGACTATGTCAGGCTGTTGCTTGACTCGTCTGTGGGACAGCTCTCCCAATTTTGGCTCAGGCCCCCAGATGTTAGTAAGGAGGACTTTATAGGGTCAACAGGGTTGGGTTTCCCGTTGTCGGTTCCGGTGCCTAGGTTGATGCCAGGTGGTCCATCTGGTTTGATTACTTTTCTTAATTTTGTAGCAGTTTGATACAACCGAGTGGCTTGCTAGGTCATTTCAGAGGGCATTTAAGAGTCAACCACTTTGCTGTGGGTCTGGATTCACATGTAGACCAGACCAGGAAATGCCGGCAGATATCCTTCCCTAAAGGACATTAGTGAACCAGATGAGTGCCGCACTGTCGGAGGGTCTTTACTGAGGGAGCACTGCAGTGTCAGAGGGTCAGTACTGAGGGAGTGCTGCAGTGTCAAAGGGGCAGTACTGAGGGAGCGCTGCAGTGTCAGAGGGGCAGTACTGAGGGAGCGCTGCAGTGTCAGAGGGGCAGTACTGAGGGAGCGCTGCAGTGCTCTAGAGGGTCAGTACTGAGGGAGTGCTGCAGTGTCAGAGGGGCAGTACTGAGGGACCACTGCAGTGTCAGAGGGGCAGTACAGAGGGAGCGCTGCAGTGTCAGAGGTTCAATACTGAGGGAGTGCTGCAGTGTCAGAGGGGCAGTACTGAGGGAGCGCTGCAGTGTCAGAGGGTCAGTACTGAGGGAGTGCTGCAGTGTCAGAGGGGCAGTACTGAGGGAGCACTGCAGTGTTAGAGGGTCGGTACTGAGGGAGTGCTGCAGTGTCAGAGGGGCAGTACTGAGGGAGTGCTGCATTTGTCAGAGGGTCAGTACTGAGGGAGTGCTGCATTTGTCAGAGGGGCAGTACTGAGGGAGTGCTGCATTTGTCAGAGGGTCAGTACTGAGGGAGCGCTGCAGTGTCAGAGGGTCAGTACTGAGGGAGTGCTGCAGTGTCAGAGGGTCAGTACTGAGGGAGCGCTGCAATGTCAGAGGATCAGTACTGAGGGAGTGCTGCAGTGTCAGAGGGTCAGTACTGAGGGAGCGCTGCAATGTCAGAGGGGCAGTACTGAGGGAGCGCTGCAGTGTCAGAGGGTCAGTACTGAGGGAGTGCTGCATTTGTCAGAGGGGCAGTACTGAGGGAGCACTGCAGTGTTAGAGGGTCGGTACTGAGGGAGTGCTGCAGTGTCAGAGGGGCAGTACTGAGGGAGTGCTGCATTTGTCAGAGGGTCAGTACTGAGGGAGTGCTGCATTTGTCAGAGGGTCAGTACTGAGGGAGTGCTGCATTTGTCAGAGGGGCAGTACTGAGGGAGTGCTGCATTTGTTAGAGGGTCAGTACTGAGGGAGCGCTGCAGTGTCAGAGGGTCAGTACTGAGGGAGTGCTGCATTTGTCAGAGGGGCAGTACTGAGGGAGCGCTGCATTTGTCAGAGGGACAGTACTGAGGGAGTGCTGCATTTGTCAGAGGGTCAGTACTGAGGGAGTGCTGCAGTTGTCAGAGGGGCAGTACTGAGGGAGCGCTGCATTTGTCAGAGGGACAGTACTGAGGGAGTGCTGCATTTGTCAGAGGGGCAGTACTGAGGGAGTACTGCATTTGTCAGAGGGTCAGTACTGAGGGAGTACTGCATTTGTCAGAGTGACTGTACTGAGGTGCGTCTTTTGAATGAGACATTAAACCGAGATCCCCATCTCCCCTCTCAAGTGGTTGTAAAATATCCCATGCCACTGTTCGTATAAGAACAGTGTGTTCTCTGCAGTCTCCTGGCTAATATTTATAAATCAACTAACATCATTAAAACCTAGGCGTCTGATTTTAACTCTATGTGAGTGAATATGTTTCGAGTGAGTTAAACTCGAACCCTCTGCTCATTTATCATATTGCTGTTTCTGGGAACATGCTGTGTGCAAAATTGGCTGTCACCTTTTCTTCATTACAACAGTGACTACACTTCAAAATTACTTAATTAGCTGTAAAGTGCTGTAGGACATCCTGAGGTAGTGAAATGTACTATATAACTGCAAGTTCTTTCTTTTATTGTTTTCGGAGAAGAGGAATAAATGTTGTTTTCTGTGTGTCCTACATATAGCAGCTTGGTGGCAGGCATCAGCCATCTGACAGAAGTTTTCAACAGGGACAGGGACCCTGGACCTTCCTGCATCGATGGAGGTATGACACATCACCATAGCGACAATAGCGAGAACGGTGATGGGTGTGAAAGGCAGAAAGCTTCTCCCAGGAATACATGATTGTGGCTGTTGTTATTTTCAGTATGTTATCCATCAGCTTCACTGATTCATGGTTTCCCTCCTCCTCCTCCCGCCTCCACCCTGAACAGTGAGGTGAAAATGAATTGCTTCACATCTCTTGACCTTGTGAAGTGCTGTATTTTCTATAATCACATAAGGGCTTGTCAACAGGCTGCAAGTCACCTAAAGGAATCCTCTTCCAGAAGCAGAAAGTGTTTCACTGTCAGAATCCCCTAGTCACCACTCAGCATATGAAGCCACTTTAATCTTAATCAGTACCTCTTATTTGCATTGTAAAATAGCGATAATTCATGCATGGAGCAGCACACGGTTCCAGTCAGTTATTTCTACAGGATTTATTTCCAAAGGAGTTTTTCCACATGCAAACAGAGAGAACAAAGAAATGAGGCAGCAGAGGAGATTTACTAGAATGGTTCAGAGACTTCAGTTATCAGGAGGGACTGGAAAATTTGGGGTTGTTCTGCTTAGAGCAGAGAAGGTAAAGGGAGATAGAAGAAGAAGAAGAAAATTTACGGCACAGAAGGAGACCATTCAGCCCATCGTGTCTGAAGAAAAGCTGTCCGGCCTGATCCCACTTTCCAGCTCTTGGTCCCTAGTCCTGTAGGTTGCATCACTTCAAGTGCATATCAAAATGTTTTTTAAATGCAATGAGGGTTACTGCCTCTACCACCCTTTCAGGCAATGACTTCCAGATCCCCACCACCCTCTAGGTGAAAAGATTTCTCCTCAACTCCCCTCCAATCCTTCTGCCAATTATTTTAAACCTATGTTATTGACCTCTCTGCTAAGGGGAATAGGGCCTTCCTATCCACTCTATCTAGGTCCCTCATTATTTTATACACCTCAATTAAATTTCCCCTCAGCCTCCTGTGTTCCAAAGAAAACAATCCCAGCCTGTCCAATCTGTCCTCATAGCTAAAATTCTCCATTCTCGGCAACATACCCGTAAATCTCCTCTGTACTCTCTCTAGTGTGATCACATTCTTTCTGTAATGTGGTGACCAGAACTGCACACAGTACTCGAGCTCCAGTCTGACTAGTTCTATACAGTTCCATCATAACTCCCTGCTCTTAGACTGTAGGCTCGGTTAATACAAGAAAGTATTCTGTATGCCTTCACGACCACCTTATCGACCCGTCCTAATACTTTAAGGGATCTGTGGACATTCATGCCAAGCTTCCTCTGTTCTTCTTCTCAGTCTTTTGGGCCTCCTTATCTCGAGAGACAATGGATACGCGCCTGGAGGTGGTCAGTGGTTTGTGAAGCAGCGCCTGGAGTGGCTATAAAGGCCAATTCTGGAGTGACAGGCTCTTCCACAGGTGCTGCAGAGAAATTTGTTTGTTGGGGCTGTTGCACAGTTGGCTCTCCCCTTGCGCCTCTGTCTTTTTTTTTTTCTGTCTTTTTTCCTGCCAACTACTAAGTCTCTTCGACTCGCCACAATTTAGCCCTGTCTTTATGGCTGCCCGCCAGCTCTGGCGAATGCTGGCAACTGACTCCCACGACTTGTGATCAATGTCACACGATTTCATGTCGCGTTTGCAGACGTCTTTATAACGGAGACATGGACGGCCGGTGGGTCTGATACCAGTGGCGAGCTCGCTGTACAATGTGTCTTTGGGGATCCTGCCATCTTCCATGCGGCTCACATGGCCAAGCCATCTCAAGCGCCGCTGACTCAGTAGTGTGTATAAGCTGGGGATGTTGGCCGCTTCAAGGACTTCTGTGTTGGAGATATAGTCCTGCCACCTGATGCCAAGTATTCTCCGAAGGCAGCGAAGATGGAATGAATTGAGACGTCGCTCTTGGCTGGCATACGTTGTCCAGGCCTCGCTGCCGTAGAGCAAGGTACTGAGGACACAGTATCCTACCATTTATTGTGTATTTCCTTGCCTTGCTTGTCCTTCCAAAATGCACTACCTTACACTTCTCTGAATTGAATTCCATTTGCCACTTATGTGCCCACCTGACCAGTCCATTGATATCTTCCTGCAGCCTTCAGCTTTCTTCCTCACTATCAACCACACAACCAATTTTTGTATCATCTGTGACTTCTTAATCAAGTCCCCTACATTTCAGAAAAATGACCCCTGGGCAGTCAGCTGCCCTGGAAGCTCCTCATTATACACCTTTCTCCTTGGACATCTGCTGCTATCCTTGGCCCTTTCTCAAGTCTCTTCTATTCCACTGATTAACTCCTCCAGGTCTAATTGTGGGTGCATTTAGCCCTAATTTCAAGTTAACTGCTAGTTTCAACTGTCACTGCCTATCCCCCAACCATACCTGCTTTCTTCCTTCCTCGGTGAGCTTTTTTTGATATTCGTTCATGGGAGGTGGGTGTCACTGACAAGGCCAGCATTTGTTACTTGTACGAATATACGAATTTGGAGCAGGACTTGGGGAGTAGGCCATTTGGTCTTGAGTCTGCTCTGCCATTTGATAAGATCGTGGCAGATCTGATTGTAGCCTCAACTCTACTTTCCTGGCTACCTACAATAACCTTTGACTCCCTTGTCAAACAAGAATCTAGCTAGCTCAGCCTTAAAAATATTCAATGACCCTGCCTCCACTGCTCTCTGAGGAAGAGAATTCCGCAGACTAACGACCATCTTACAGAAAAAATTCTGCTCGTCTCCATCTTAAATAGGAGACCCCTTATTTTTAAATTGTGTCCCCCTTGTTCTAGTCTCTCCCGTAAGGGAAATATCCTTTCAGCATCCACCATGTCAAGTCCCCTCAGGATCTCTTATGTTTCAATAAGATCACCTCTCATTCTTCTAAACTCCAAATATACTGACCCAACCTGTACAACATTTCCTCATAAGATAACCTCTTCATCCCAGTGAACCTTCTCTGAACTGCTTCTAAAGCAATTATATCCTTTCTTAAGTAAGGAGACTAAAACTGTACACAGTACTCCAGATGTAGTCTCACCGATGACCTGTACAACTGTAGCAGAACCTCCCTACTTTTATATTCCATTCCCTTTGCAATAAATGACAGCATTCCATCTGCTTTTCTAATCACCTGCTGTACCTGGATACTAACTTTTAGTGATTCCTGTACCAGGAAACCCAGATCCCTCTGTATTACAGAGTTCTGCAATCTCTCTCCATTTAAATAATATACTGTTTTTCTATTCTTCCTGCCAAAGTGGACAGGTTCACATTTTCCCACCTTATACTCCATCTGCCATATTTTTCCCACTCACTTAACCTATCTATATCCCATTGCAGACTCCTTATGTCCTCTTCATAACTTACTCCCCAACCTATCTTTGTGTTATCAGCAAAATTAGCAACCATACATTCTGTCCTTTTATTCAAGTCATTGATATAGATTGCAAATAGTTGAGACCCCAGCAATAATCCCTGTGGCACACCATTTGTTACATCTTGCCAATCCGAAAATGCCCCATTTATCCCTAATCTCTGTTTCCTGTTAGCTAACCAATCCTCTGTCCATGCTAATATGTTACCCCTACACCAAAAGCTTTTATTTTGTGTAGTAACCTTTGATGTCGCACCTTATCAAATGCTGTTTGGAAATCCAAGTATACCACATCCACAGGTTTCTCTTTATCTGGCAAATGAAGTATAATGTGGAAAAATGCAAAATTGTCCATTTCGGCAGGAGAATAAAAAAGAAGCATATTCTTGAAATGGTGAGAGATTGCAGAGCTCTGAGATGCAGACGGATCTGGGTGTCCTAGTGCATGAATCGCAAAAGGTTAGTATGCAGATTCAGCAAGTAATTAGGAAACCTAATAAAATGTTATTGTTTATTGCGAGGGGAATTGAATACAAAGGTAGGGGGGGATTGTGCTTCAGTTATACAGGACATTGGTGAGACCACATCTGGAATACTGTGTACAGTATTGGTCTCCTTATTTAAGGAAGGATGTAAATGCATTGGAAGCTGTTCAGAGAAGGTTTACTAGACTAATACCTGGATAGGGCTTTTTGTCCTTTGAGGAAAGGTTGGACAGGCTAGGCTTGTATCTGCTGGAGTTTAGAAGAGCAAGAGACAACTTGATTGAAACATATAAGATCCTGAGGGGTCTTGACAGGGTGGATGTGGAAAGGATGTTTCCCCTTGTGAGCGAACCTAGAACTAGGGGTCACTGTTTAAAAAAAGGTGTTGCCTATTTAAGACAGAGGCGAGGAGAAAGTTTTCCTCGCAGAGGAGCATGAATCATAGAAATTCTCTTGTTCAAAAGGCAGTGCAAGCAGAGTCTTTAAATATCTTTAAGGCAGAGGCAGATAGATTCTTGATAAGCAAGGTGGTGAAAGATTATCAGGGATAGCGAGAATGTGAAGTCGAGGTTACAGTCATATCAGCCATGATCTTGCTGAATGGCAGAGCAGGTTTGAGGGGCCGAGTGGCCTACCCCTGCTCCTAATTCGTATGTTTATATCCATGCTGCTTGTTACTTCCTCAAAAAACTCTAATAAACTAGTTAAATGTTCACACAACCATGGTTTTTTTTAAAAAGCAAAATACTGTGGATGCTGGAAATCTGAAGTAAAAACAAGAAATGCTGGAAATAGATCAGAGATACAGCACTGAAACAGGCCCTTCGACCCACCGAGTCTGTGCCGAACATCAACCACCCATTTATACTAATCCTACACTAATCCCATATTCCTACCAAACATCCCCACCTGGCCCTATATTTCCCTACCACCTACCTATACTAGTGACAATTTATAATGGCCAATTTACCTATCAACCTGCAAGTCTTTTGGCTTGTGGGAGGAAACCAGAGCACCCGAAGAAAACCCACGCAGACACAGGGAGAACTTGCAAACTCCACCCAGGCAGTACCGGGAATCGAATCCGGGTCCTTGGAGCTGTGAGGCTGCGGTGCTAACCACTGCGCCACTGTGCCGCCCTACTCAGCAGGTCTGGCAGCATCTGTGGAGAGAGAAGCAGAGTTAACATTTCAGGTCAGTGACCTTCATCAGAACTGGCAAATATTAGAAATGTGAAAGATTATAAGCAAGTAAAGCCCCACCGCGACAGAAATTCTGTCCTTGACAGAAATCTTTGCATCCTCATTGGCTACAGGTGAGGTCCCAGGGGACTGTAGAATAGCCAATGTTGTTCCTTTGTTTAAGAAGGGTAGCAAGGATAATCCAGGAAATTACAGGCCAGTGAGCCTTACGTAAGTGGTAGGGAAATTATTGGAGAGGATTCTTCGGAACAGGATTTACTCCCATTTGGAAACAAACGAACTTATTAACGAGAGGCAGCATGGTTTAGTGAAGGGGAGGTCGTGTCTCACTAATTTGATTGAGTTTTTTGAGGAAGTGACGAAGATGATTGATGAAGGAAGGGCAGTGGATGTTGTCTATATGGACTTCAGTAGAGCCTTTGACAAGGTCCCTCATGGCAGACTGGTACAAAAGGTGAAGTCACACAGGATCAGAGGTGAGCTGGCAAGATGGATACAGAACTGGCAAGATGGATACAGAAGACAGAGGGTAGCAGTGGAAGGGTGCTTTTCTGAATGGAGGGATGTGACTAGTGGTGTTCTGCAGGGATCAGTGCTGGGACCTTTGCTCTTTGTAGTAGATTAGATTAGATTAGATTAGAGATACAACACTGAAACAGGCCCTTCGGCCCACCGAGTCTGTGCCGAACATCAACCACCCATTTATACTAATCCTACACTAATCCCATATTCCTACCAAACATCCCCACCTGTTCCTATATTTCCCTACCACCTACCTATACTAGTGACAATTTATAATGGCCAATTTACCTATCAACCTGCAAGTCTTTTGGCTTGTGGGAGGAAACCGGAGCACCCGGAGAAAACCCACGCAGACACAGGCAGTACCCGGAATCGAACCCGGGTCCCTGGAGCTGTGAGGCTGCGGTGCTAACCACTGCGCCGCCCCAAAATGATTTGGAGGAAAATGTAGCTGGTCTGAGTTTGCGGATGACACAAAGGTTGGTGGAGTTGCGGATAGTGATGAGGATTGTCAGAGGATACAGCAGGATATAGATCGGTTGGAGACTTGGGCAGAGAAATGGCAGATGGAGTTTAATCCAGACAAATGTGAGGTAATGCATTTTGGAAGGTCTAATACAGGTGGGACGTATACAGTAAATGGCAGAACCCTTAGGAGTATTGACAGGCAGAGAGATCTGTGCGAACAGGTCCACAGATCACTGAAAGTGGCAACGCAGATGTATAAGGTAGTCAAGAAGGCATATGGCATATTTGCCTTCATCGGTCGGGGCAAGTCATGTTGCAGCTGTACAGAACCTTAGTTAGGCCACACTTGAAATATTGCGTACAATTCTGGTTGCCACACTACCAGAAGGATGTGGAGGCTTTGGAGAGGGTACAGAATAGGTTTACCAGGATGCTGCCTGGTCTGGAGGGCATTAGCTATGAGGAGAGGTAGGATAAACTCGGATTGTTTTCACTGGAATGACGGAGGTGGAGGAGCGACATGATAGAGATTTACAAAGTTATGAGTGGCATGGACAGAGTGGATAGTCAGAAGCTTTTTCCCAGGGTGGAAGAGTCAGTTACTTTGGGACATAGTTTTAAGTTGCTAGGGGCAAAGTTTAGAGGGGATGTGCGTGGCAAGTTTTTTACACAGAGGGTGGTGAGTGTCTGGAACTTGCTGCCGGGGGAGATGGTGGAAGGAGGTACGATAGCGACGTTTAAGAGGCATCTTGACAAATACATGAATAGGATGGGAAAAGAGCTACGGTCCGCGGAAGTGCAGAAGGTTTTAGTTTAGACAGGCATCAAGATCGGTGCAGACTTGGAGGGCCGAATGGCCTGTTCCTGTGCTGTACTGTTCTTCTGTACTACTTTTGCCAAATATTTTACATCTATGACCTCTAGTTACCAAGTCACGTGCCAGAGGAAATAGTTTCTCCCTACTTGCTCAATTAAAACCCCTCATAATTTTGAACTATTGGTTGTGTGAGGTCCAAGAGGAAGGAGGGGAAACAAATCTGTCCTTGATCCCACTCGAATGACCCCTCTCATTCTGTACACAGGTGCAGGCCTGAAAAGGTTACAGATACCTGCGGAAAGTAACTGGAGCACACCCTTCCCAGCACATTAGAAAGCATATGAGGAAACATTGCATTGCTGCCTTCAAATATACACCTCGCACTAGCTCGTGAAATAAAAATCCACTTCCTTTGCTCTTGAGTGAAGTGCGGAGGTGGAGAGATTGCAGAAGAGAAAAAGTGAAAGGAAGTCAAGAGTGAGGAATTCCAAAGTAGTAAGAATAATTGTTTGAGCAACATAGTTTGTTAATTAACATTAGAGGACCTGGTCCTCAGGATTAAATCTGGTTTTCGGAAAGGCGTTTACGTAGAATTGTAGTTATGAAAGTGCCTCTGTGTTTTGTTAAATATATTTTTTGAGCATTCATTTTTGAAAGATTGAAGAAATGTTAAACTTTGCAGTTTTCAAAGGGGGTCATGTAAAGGCCACTTGACTTTGAAAAACAGTCTCTGGAAATGTTTTTTAAAACGGCACTGAGATGTCTTGTGAGGAAAACAAGCCTTTCCGGGAAACTACCTGACTTCCAGCAGTAACAGAGAACTTTGGACACCTGGAGAAATTGTTTACAAAGAAGTGACAGGTCAAGATTGATGGAGGTCAAAAGGTTGACCTCCTGTTGCCGGTTTTGCTTTTGAATTGTTTTGAGTTGGGGTTGAACTGTATAAAAAGGGAGAGAAATTCCAAGGAGAGAAGAGAACTTCCAAGGAGAAAAGAGAATTCCCAAGGAAGGAGAGAAGAGCACAACCCAGCTCAGATTTCCAGCACTTCTCTAAAAAAAAAAAACCCTGAGCAGTCCACTGTGTCAACTCATCTTATCTCCTATCTTTGAAGAAAAGCCTGCTAAATTAATTCTCAATTCTCAATTCACAGCAGGGGAGGAAAAGGGGTGAAAGAGCTGTATTGATAGGGGATTCTATCGTAAGGGGTGCAGATAGGCGTTTCTGTGGCCGCAAACGAGACTCCAGGATGGTATGTTGCCTCCCTGGTGCTGGGGTCAAGGATGTCTCGGAGCGGCTGCAGGACATTCTGAAAGGGGAGGGTGAGCAGCCAGAGGTCGTGGTCCATATTGGTACTAACGACATAGGCAGGAAGAGAGATGAGGTCCTGCAGAGTGAATATAGGAAGTTAGGCAGAAGGTTAAAAAGCATGACCTCTAGGGTTGTAATCTCAGGATTACTCCCTGTGCCACATGCTAATGAGGGTAGGAATATGAGGATAAGACAAATGAATGCGTGGCTGAAGAGCTGGTGTAGGCGGGAGGGCTTCAGCTACTTGGATCATTGGGATCTCTTCTGGTGCAGAGGTGACCTGTACAAGAGGATTAGGGTTAGGGTTAGGGATCAGATGGGGAAGAATTTGTTAAGTGTGTCCAGGATAGTTTTCTGAAGCAGTATGTGGATGGCCCTACTAGAGAAGGGCCTACACTTGACCTCCTCTTGGGAAATGAGGCTGGGCAGGTGGTTTGTGTGTCAGTGGGGGAGCACTTTGGGACCAGTGACCATAACTCTATTAGCTTCAAGATAGTTATGGAAAAGGATAGGACTGGTCCTCAGGTTGAAATCCTAAATTGGGGGAAGACTGATTTCGATCAGACAGGAACATCAGACACGTTGAATGTTGAATGGGAGAGGCTGTTTACAGGTAAAGTGGTATCTGGCAAGTGGGAGGCTTTTAAAAGTGAGATAGAAAGAGTTCAGGGATGGCATGTTCCTGTTAGATAGAAGGGCAAGGCTGGCAAGTTTAGGGAACCTTGGTTGACGAGGAATATTGAGGGTCTGGTCAGGACAAAGAAGGAGGCTGGGATCAAGCAAGTCCCTCGAGGAGTATAGGGGATGCAGGAGTACACTTAAGAAGGAAATTAGGAGGGCGAAAAGGGGCCATGAGATTTCCCTGGCAGATAAGATAAAGGAGAATCCTAAAAGATTCTATAAGTATATTAAGAGTAAAAGGGTAGCTAGGGAGAGAGTAGTACCCTTAAGGATCAGTGTGGCAATCTATGTGTGAAGCCACGGGAAATGGGCAAGGTCTTAAATGAATATTTCTCATCCGTATTTACGGTGGAGAAGGTCATGGAAGCTAGTGAGTTCAAGGGAGGGAACAGCGATATCCTGGAGCATATCAACATTACAAAGGAGGAGGTGTTTGAGGTTTTGATGCGCATTAAGGTGGATAAATCCCCAGGGCCTTCCCAGGTGTATCCTAGGATGCTATGGGAAGCAAGGGAGGAGATTGCTGGGGCCCTGGCAGAGATTTTTGTATCATCGTTAGCCACGGGTGGGGTACCGGAAGACTGGAGGATAGCTAATGTTGTGCCTTTGTTTAAGAAGGGCAGCAGGGATAAGCCAAGGAACTACAGGCCGGTGAGCCTTACATCAGTGGTGGGAAAGTTATTGGAAGGGATTCTGAGAGACAGGACTTAAATGCATTTGGTAAGGCATGGTCTGATTAGGGATATCAAAACAAGAAATGCTGGAACCACTCAGCAGGTCTGGCAGCATCTGTGGAAAGAGAAGCAGAGTTAACGTTTCAGGTCAGTCACCCTTCTTCCGAAGAAGGGTCACTGACCTGAAACGTTAACTCTGCTTCTCTTTCCACAGATGCTGCCAGACCTGCTGAGTGGTTCCAGCATTTCTTGTCTTCATTTCAGATTTCCAGCATCTGCAGTATTTTGCTTTTATTTGTCTGATTAGGGATAGTCAACATGGTTTTGTGCGTGAGAAATCATGTCTCATGAATTTGATTGAGTTTTTTGAGGGGGTGACCAAGAGGATTGATGAGGGCAGGCGACAGACGTTGTCTACATGGACTTTAGCAAGGCCTTTGACAAGGTTCCGCATGGTAAACTGGTCTGGAAGGTTCGAACACATGGGATCCAGGGTGAGCTAGCCAATTGGATACAAAATTGGCTTGGTGATAGGAGGCAGAGGGTGGTAGTGGAGGGTTGTTTTTCAGATTGGAGGCCGGTGACCAGTGGTGTGCCGCAGGGATCGGTGCTGTGCCCTCTATTGTTTGTTATATATATTAATGACTTGGATGTGAATATAGGGGGGCATGATTAGTAAGTTTGCAGATGACACCATAATCGGTGGTATAGTGGACAGTGAAGAAGGTTGTATAAGGTTACAACAGGATATGGATCAACTGGGAAAGTGGGCAAGGGATTGGCAAATGGAATTTAACGCAGACAAGTGCAAAGTAATGCATTTTGGGAAGTTAAACCAGGGCAGGACATATATAGTGAATGGCAGGGCCCTGGGGAGTGTTGTTGAGCAGAGAGATCTTGGGGTGCAAGTACATAGTTTCTTGAAAGTGGCAACACAGGTAGACACAGTGGTGAAGAAGGCGTACGGCATGCTTGCCTTCATCGGCCAAGGCATTGAGTATAAGAGTTGGGACGTCATGTTACAGTTGTACATAACGTTGGTTAGGCCATATTTGGAGTACTGTGTGCAGTTCTGGTAGTCGTACTACAGGAAAGATGTGATTAAGCGAGAGAGGGTGCAGAAAAGATTCACAAGGATGTTGCCTGGTTTGCAGGGCTTGAGTTATAAAGAGAGATTGGATAGGCTGGGTCTGTTTTCCCTGGAGTGAAGGAGGCTGAGAGGGGACATGATAGAGGTATATAAAATTATGAGAGGCATAGATAGGGTAGATAGCCAGAGTCTGTTTCCCATGGTAGGGGTGAGTAAAACTAGAGAGCATAGATTTAAGGTGAGAAGGAAGAGGTTTAAAGGGGATCAAAGGGGTACATTTTTCACACAAAGAATAGTGGGTATCTGGAATGAGGAGGTGGTGGAGGCAGGAACAGTAGCGACATTTAAAAAGTACTTGAATGAGCAAGGCATAGAGGGATATGGAATTAATGCAGGCAGGTGAGTTTAGTATAGATAGACATTATGGTCAGCATGGATGCGGTGGGCCGAAGAGCCTGTTTCTATGCTGTACGACTCTGACTCAATGCTGCCTGAAAAGAACTGTTCTGAAAGATCCCAGTGACCCATCTATGTATACTCGGAGGTCAGACTGTATGCCAGTTTTGGAACTCAACATATCTCATCTGTTGTTTCTTCAAGAAAGAGCAAGTATTCAGCCCAAGTATTTTTTTGTCTGTGATCGAGCTCTAAAAGCAAAAATACCTTTATTTGTCCGGTTAACCGGTGTATGTGTGTGTGTGTGTGAGGGGCTAAGGTAAAAAGGGAACTTTAATATTTCAATCTGTGTGTTTATGCTTTACTTCATTACTGGTTAAGACTTGTTTTACAATAAACTGATAATTTTGTTGTTTATTAAATAAACCTGGTTGGTGTGTTTTATTTTGGGAAAAATAGAGTCTATGATTGACTGTATTGGTAAGTGGGAAAATTTAAATATATGTTGTGACCTGTGGAGAAGTGGAACTAGAATAAGCAGCGCACTCCTCCTGCCTTGGTCGTAACATATATAGAATTTAGAGCACAGAAAGAGGCTATTCAGCCCAACAGATCTGTGCTCGTGTTTATGCTGCACACTTGCCTTCTCCCGCACGACATCATCTAACCCTGTCCGCAGCACACTCTTCCATTTCTTCCAGCCCCATGTACTTATCTAGTTTCCCCTAAAATGTATCCATCCTATTCCCTCAATGACTTTGTGTGGTATGAAGTTCCACATTCTGACCACTCTCTGGGTAAAGAAGTTTTTTCTAAATTCCCTATTGGATTTATTAGTAACTATTATGACCGCTCGTTTTAGACACTGTCACAAGTGGAAGCATATTCTCTACGTCTACCTTGCCAAAAGCTTCATAATTTTAAAGACCTCTATCAGGTCACCCCTTTACTCTAGAGATATGAGCCTCATCCTGTTCAATCTTTACTGAATAGTTAGGACAATTTGAACATGTGACTATAACTGGGTGATGATGGTGCAAGTCGAACCATGTTGAAATATTCACTTCCCAGTTTGAAACTAATTACAGTGTTTGATGTATAATTCTTTCCTTTCACCACAATTTTTCCTTCCTCCCCTGGTTAATGTTAGCTTCTAATTCTGCCAACTCTGGCAGTTCTCTTCTACCTCATCTAAGTGACCATTCTTCATGCGTGAGCCCAAACAGCATGTGGTGTTAGGCAGTTTGATGATGCAGTGTATCACCCACCATCACCACCCACACCCATTTCCACCTCAATTCCATTAACACTCAGTACCCACACATGGACACCTTCCAGATGTCAACTGAGGATTAGAGATCCTGGCTGAGATGAACATCTTCCAGCTCGGGATCAGGGATCCTGCCTGAAATGAACATCTTCCAGCCATCAGCTGAGGATCAGGGATTGTTGCTGAGTTTTCATTTCTCAAGTAGAGGGCAGTGAGGCCAATTTTGGCAGCTCACTACCACCTGCAATTGAGTCAACAGATGTCAAGGACTTGTATAACTCAAGAGCACTACCAATCTATCGAATAACAGTTTCAAAGTAATTTTAAGTTTGTTATAAATGTTGTGTAATCCTGAGATTATTTTCCTGGTGGTTTATACCACCAGCTGGCACTTAATGGAAGACTGAAATATCACCTAGGAATCTGCAAGGCTAACTTCTGGAAAAACATTCACTCCCTTATTGCTCTGATTTCACTGCTCTTTGTTACATCAATCCATCACATTGGCTTTAACTTAGAAACACAGTCTACCCATCTCCATTTTGGGCACCACTACTATTTGTTGGTAAATGGAGGACATAATCATGAAAGTGGAAGGAAGTGGCTAGCTGAAAGAAGACAGAGGGTGGTGGTTGATGGCAAATGTTCATCCTGCAGTTTAGTTACTAGTGGTGTACCGCAAGGATCTGTTTTGGGGCCACTGCTGTTTGTCATTTTTATAAATGACCTGGAAGAGGGTGTAGAAGGGTGGGTTAGTAAATTTGCAGATGACACTAAGGTCGGTGGAGTTGTGGATAGTGCCAAAGGATGTTGTCGGGTACAGAGAGACATAGATAGGCTGCAGAGCTGGGCTGAGAGATGGCAAATGGAGTTTAATGCGGAAAAGTGTGAGGTGATTCACTTTGGAAGGAGTAACAGGAATGCAGAGTACTGGGCTAATGGGAAGATTCTTGGTAGTGTAGATGAACAGAGAGATCTTGGTGTCCAGGTGCATAAATCCCTGAAGGTTGCTAACCAGGTTAATAGGGCTGTTAAGAAGGCATATGGTGTGTTAGCTTTTATTAGTAGGGGGGTCGAGTTTCGGAGCCACGAGGTCATGCTGCAGCTGTACAAAACTCTGGTGAGACCGCACCTGGAGTATTGCGTGCAGTTCTGGTCACCGCATTATAGGAAGGATGTGGAAGCTATGGAAAGGGTGCAGAGGAGATTTACGAGGATGTTGCCTGGTATGGAGGGAAGGTCTTACGAGGAAAGGCTGAGGGACTTGAGGTTGTTTTCGTTGGCGAGAAGGAGGAGGAGAGGTGACTTAATAGAGACATATAAGATAATCAGAGGGTTAGATAGGGTGGATAGTGAGCGTCTTTTTCCTCGGATGGTGATGGCAAACACGAGGGGACATAGCTTCAAGTTGAGGGGTGATAGATATAGGACAGATGTGAGAGGTAGTTTCTTTACTCAGAGAGTAGTAAGGGCGTGGAACGCCCTGCCTGCAGCAGTAGTAGATTCGCCAACTTTAAGGGCATTTAAGTGGTCATTGGATAGACACATGGATGAAAATGGAATAGTGTAGGTCAGATGGTTTCACAGGTCGGCGCAACATCGAGGGCCGAAGGGCCTGTACTGCGCTGTAATGTTCTAATTCTAATTCTAATTTATTTAACCTTAAAGATTATGTATTATGATGGACTCAAGGCTGAATTCAGGCTATTCTCTAAGTTCCAAGCTCCTGTCTTCCTCCCTATCTGTCTAACTTTGAGCACTTCAAAATGATACAACAAAAATATTCAGCAATCATTCCTTCTTATATTCTGTTCCATTCTGTTGATTTTTCTAATAGTGTTCCATTGAACCTGGAGATGAATATATACAAAGGATTCTGGGCTGTTGGGTAAATATCAGAGACATTAACATGTTGCTTACAATTACACAACCTTGAAAAGCTATTACATAGAACAACTCATTTTATTTTCAAACACACACAGTAAAACTCTTTATGGGTCATTCACTCCACATTATACACTGAGGCACTCTAATCTCCTGTCAGAAACACACAGAGGCTTGAACCCATCTAGGATCACAGCACTCAGTAATAATATAGCACACAAAACGACATGTTAAAGTGAGAGATGTGCATAAAACTCAAACTCCAATTAAGTGATGCAATTAAGCAATGAACTCATTCTTAAAGACCTCAGGTCAGCGACGATTTCATACACCATGGACACCCTAGTTGTTTAACAGCTTGTTATGCTGTACTTACAGTAACTAAAAGAACAATCAACCTAACTGACATCTAATCTGTTTCTGAAGCAGAAGCTGTGAGGAGGATTGAAGGGCCCTTAGTCTGTTCTCATTGAGGTCATCATCATCATTTAAGCTGTATTCACCCAGTGTAGGATGTAACCCCCCTCATGCCTTTTCCATTTATCTCTATCTCTTGCTGTTTTCATCCATGTGGGTGATATAATGTCATCGCTCCATCTTCTTGGTTTCCCCCTTCTTTTTCTGGCTGCCATTCCATTAGCCTTTTTGCCCGCCTGTTATCATTTCTTCGAGCAACATGACCAGTTGATCTCCACTTAGTTTCTTTTATCCTCTGAATGATGTCCTTAACTCCGGTTCTCTGCCGTCTTTCATTACACCTGATTTTATCACGAATGGAGATGTGTAACATTTGCTGTCTGAGCTGTACACAGTTTGTGTTCTGATATATTTTGTATTTGTTCATGATTCTGCCCCGTATGTCATGGTTGGTAGCACAAGCTGATCATACACCCTCCTCCCTAATGCCAGTGGTATTTTCTTATCACTCAAAATATCTCTGTATCTCTTGAAACAACTCCATCCTGCCCTAATCCTTCTCAGTACCTCTTCATTTCTACAATCCCATCCTTCATGTTTGGGCCAGATATTTGTATTCAGACACTTCAATTTCTTGGTCTTCAATTTGTTTGATATCTTCTGTCTTAAAGTTCATCATATACTTGTTTCTCCTTTGTGCATTTTCAGTTGATATGTTTACTCTCTTTATTTAAGTTATTTTGTCATTGAGGTACTTGAGTTTTTTACACTGGAAGGACCAGTGGTTGGAGACATAGACATTGTTTGTGTTGAGCCAGGAGAGGACAAGGGAACATTGCTAAAAGCTCAGGAAACCTTTGTACAAAGGCTGTGAGAGGAAGCAGTCTTAATGAGACATATGGCCATATTTTTTTGTATGTTTTGTGTTCTTATGCACTGAACAAGACACAAGGTGTAGCAGCATCACACCTTCTGTGCTTACCTAATGGGAAGATCTTCACAGCATGCCAACTTCAGGAAAAGTGCAGAGAGCAGATCATCCCTTTGTTTATAGCTTTCTTCAGTCTTATAAAAGTTTTCAACTTGGTGAATCAAACTGCCCTTTGGAAGGTGCAACAGTGATATGGATGCCTAGCTGAGTTTCCGACATGACAATATGCAAATAATGGTACTGTTCAGTGGCTGCACTACAGACTCCTTCCCTGTCAAAACAGGTGTCAAACAGGGGCTGTGTCCTGGCACCAAAAATATTCTAAATCTTTCTTGCAGTAAGATTGGAGCTTACTACCGACAGGCTCCCCCCAAGAACTGCAACAGATAGTTGAAGAATCTGTCAAAGACTATGAGAACATGGGACTTGCCCTGAACATCAGGAGGACCAAAGTCCTCAACCAACCCACACCAAATGTATCAAATCCAACACCTTCAATTGAGATTCATGGTGAACTAGAACCATAGAACCATAAAAATGTTACGGCACAGAAGGAGGCCATTCAGCCCATCGTGTCTGCACCGGCTGGAAAAACAACTGCCCAGTCTAATCCCACCTTCCACCACCTGGTCTGTAGCCTTGCCGGTTACAGCACGTCAGGTGCATGTCCAGGTACCTTTTAAATGAGTTGAGGGGTTCTGCCTCCATCACTGATCCAGGCAGTGAATTCCAGAGACCCACCACCTTCTGGGTGAAAAAGTTTCTCCTCATGACCCCTCTAATCCTTCTACCAGTCACCTTAAATCTGTGCCCCCTGGTAATTGACCTCTCCGCTAGGGGAAACAGGTCCTTCCTGTCTACTCTATCTAGGCCCCTCATAATTTTGTACACCTCAATTACATCACCCTTCAGCCTTCTCTGTTCTAAGGAAAACAACTCTAGCCTATCCAATCTTTCCTCATAGCTGCAACTTTCAAGCCTTGCAACATTCTTGTAAATCTCCTCTGTACTCTCTCCAGAGCAATTATGTCCTTCCTGTAATGTGGTGACCAGAACTGCACACAGTACTCCAGCTGTGGCCTAACCAGCGTTTATAGAATTCCAACATTACATCCCTGCTTTTGTATTCTATACCTCGGCTAATAAAGCAAAGCATTCTATATGCTTTCTTCAGCACTCTATCTACCTGATCTTGCCACCTTCAGGGACCTGTGGACATGCATTCCAAGGTCTCTCACTTCTTCTACCCATCTCAATTTCCTCCTGTTTATTGTGTATTCCCTTGCTTTGTTTGCCCTCTCCAAATGCACTACTTCACACTTCTCCAGATTGAATTCCAGTTGCCAAATTTCCACCCATTCACCAAACGATTGATATCTTTCTGGAGTCTACAGCTATCCTCTTCACAAACAATTACACGGCCAATCTTTGTGTCATCTGCAAATTTCCCAATCATGCTTCCCACATTTAAGTCCAAATCATTAATATATATCACAAACAGCAAGGGACCCAACACTGAGCCCTGTGGAACGCCAATGGAATCCGCTTTTCATTTGCAAAAATATCTGTTGACTACTACTCTTTGTTTCCTGTCACTGAATCAATTTTGGATCCAACTTGCCACATTCCCCTGTATCCCATGAGCTTTTATTTTTCTGACCAGTCTGCCATGTGGGACCTGGTCAAATGCCTTACTAAAATCCATGTAGATCACATCCACTGCACTATCCTCATCAATCCTCCTTGTTACTTCCTCAGAATATTCAATTAAGTTAGTAAGACACGACCTTCCCTTAACAAATCCATGCTGACTATCCCTGATTAATCCTTGCCTTTCTAAGTGGCAGTTTATCCTATCTCTCAGAATTGATTCTAATAACTTGCCCACCACTGAGGTCAGACTGACCGGACTATAATTATTTGGCTTATCCCTCGCACCCTTTTTGAACAATGGTACAACGTTCACAGACCTCCAATCCTCTGGTACCTCGCCTTTGTCTAGTGAGGATTTGAAGATGATCCTCAGAGCATCCACCATTTCTCTCCTGGCTTCCTTTAACAACCTGGGATACAATCCATCTGGCCCTGGTGATTTATCCACTTTCAAGGATGTCAGACCCTCTAGTACTTCCTCTCTCATTATGCTTATTGTATCTAATATTTCACACTCCTCTTTAACTACAATGTCTGCATCATCCCTCTCCTTTGTGAAGACAGAGACAAAAAACTCATTCAGAGCCCTGCCCACATCTTCTGCATCCACTCATAAGTTCCCTTGTACATCTTTGATAGGCCCTACCCTTTCCTCAGTTATCTTCTTGCTCTTATTGTACTGATGAAACATCTTTGAGTTTTCCTTGATTTTACCTGCCAATTATTTTTTCATGTCCTCTCTTTGCTTTCCTAATTTCTTTTTTTTATTCCCCCCCTGCACTTTCTATACTCCTCTAGGCTTTCTAAATTATTAAGTTTTTTGTGATCATCATAAGCTTTCTTTTTCTGCTTGTATGCTTCTAGATAACCAGGGTGCTCTAGATTTGGCAGTACCACCCTTTATCTTTGTGGGGACATGTCTACACTGTGCCTATAGAATCTCGCTTTTGAATGCCTCCCACTGGTTTCCCACTGATTTTCCTTCAAGTAGCTGTATCCAGTCCACTTTCGCCAGGTCACTTCTCAGTTTTGTAAAATTTGCTTTCCCCCAATTTAGAACTTTTACTCCTGTTTTATCTTTGTTCTTTTCCATGAATATGATAAAATTAACTGTATTATGGTCACTATCTCCAAAATGGTCACCCACTGCTACTTCATCCACTCACTCAGCTTCAATTCAGAAGACTTAATCTAAAATTGCACCCCGTCTCATTGGGCTTGTTACATGCTGGCTAAAAAAGTTCTCTTGAATGCAGTTCAAGAATTTTGTGCCCTCTGTGCTCTTCACACTGTTTGTATCCTGGTTGATATTAGGATAGTTGAAATCCACAACTATTATTGCCCTATTGTTTTTGCACTCAAAAATTTGCCTACATATTTGTCCTTCTATCTCCCTCTCACTATTTGGGGGTCTAAAGTACATTCCTAGTAGTGTGGCTGCCCCTTTTTTATTTCTGAGACCAGCCATATGGCCTTATTTGATGATTCATTGAGCATATCATCCCTCCTCACAGCTGTTATTGATTCCTGAACCAATAATGCTATACCCCCCTTCTTTTTTATCCCCCCTCTATCCTGCCTGAAAACTCTATATCCAGGGATGTTGAGCTGCCATTTTGGTCTCTCTTCAAGCCAAGTTTCCTTTATAATATTGTGTTGCCATGTGTCTATCTGTGCCCTCAGCTCATCGGCTTTTATTTGTTATACTCCTTGCATTTAAATAAATGCCTTTTAACACTGACAAATTCCTGTGCTGCACACTTTTTAACCTTTGCTTCTTCTGTCTTTGAGAGTCACTCGCTAATTTTCTGCCTCCTGTTCCCTGCCCTGAATTTGTCCTGTCTGAAAACTGCCCTCAGGTTCCCATCCCGCTGCCAAATTAGTTTAAACCATCCCCAACAGCACTAGCAAACCTTCCTGCAAGGAAATTGGAACATGTCCCTCACTTCCCATATCTTGGAAGTTATCTATCCCAAAAAGCTGACATTGATGAAGAGGTACACCACCGAATCCAATGTGCTAGCTTGGTAAATTGCATACTCAAGTTTTTGAGAATCATGATATCAGACCCGACACTAAATTCAAAGTCTTTTGGGCAGGGGTTCGCCCCAGACCTCTCTACGATGCCATATCAAAACCCAAGAACAACATCATCAATGCTGTCTTCGAAGGATCTTGTGGATCAAGTGGGAGGAAAAACAAACAAACATGAGCGTCCTCCAAGACACAGATATGTCAGGTATAGAAGCCATGATAATCTCACTTGGGCTGAGATGGACAGGACATGTTGTCACAATGCCCTACTCAAGACTGCCCAATAGGGTGCTCTGCTTAGAGCTATGCCAGGGAGCCCGTTCACGTGGGAGCCAAAGGAAACGTTTCAAAGACAATCTTAAAGCCGCAATGAAGATCTGCTTTCACAGATGGGAAGCAGATGCCCATTTACAACCAAAATGATGATCCAATCAACAAGAGCAGCCACTGAGAGAGAACAGTGAGAGAGATGGAAAGTGAGGGCAGCGACTTGAACCAACAGACCACCACCACCTCTACCAGCTGACAACCAGGGCTGAATTTTATGGCAGCCCGCACGTGTAAGCTTTACAGAGCTGCCGTGATATTAAATTCGGCGGCTCACTTACATGGCCTGGGCAGACTGCCCCCCCCGATGACGTAGAGGGGACGGGGGATCCGTCCCCGGCAACAGCGTCTGACACCATTGTGCAGGCGTCAATGCCATTTTTGAAGGGCTTCAAGCCCTTACATTTAATTCGAATTTTTAAAGAAATAGTCACTTAGAATTTATTCAGATGAATTAAATAAATGTTTCAAGCCCCATTCCCACACCCCCCCATGACCAATCAATTCATTCCTTGCCCTGCACCTGATCTTCCCCCTCACAAAGTTCACAAACTTTAATCTTTAATCCTTCTCCAACCCCCTTGACCAATGAAATTAGTTTTACCCTGCTCCCCACCTCCCGCACTGAGAAACATACCAGCTCCTCCCTCCCCACCAGTGTTCCACTTTATATCAATGCACGATGATCCGAAGGTGTGGGTGTGCCAGCCGCTGGCTCCAATATGGCAATGGAACAGATGGCAGTAGCGGGTAAGTATTTAACTCAGTAATTTACACTTATTTAAATATGTAAATTTGGCTCCCGTTGTCAAGTGGCCGTCACAAGGCCTCGCCGCCGCCGGCAATAGTGGGGCGGGTCTTCCCGGCGCTGAGGCCCATAGCGGGCCTCTCCCAGAGGCATTTTCTGGGCACCCCTGCCATGACGTCGGGGGGCTGTAAAATCCAGCCGCATGTCCTGCAAGGCTTAAGATAAGGCTCATAAGCCATCTGTGAACCTACAGCCAACGCTGACATCTCACTTCCACCCAGCCATCCACAAGGAAGAATCATCCTTGACACGAGGGATTGCCAATGCTGATGTTTACCTAATAGAACAGACGGCCACCTAGAGCACTGAATGCAAATGCTGATAAAGTATTCAGGGGTGCCTGCAGGGAAATCACACAGCTTTATTACTGCACAAATGTTTAATCGCATAAAAGTCCTTTATTCAGAATTTAAACTCAGGGAAAATTTTAACCTGGGTTAAAGTGATAGATGGTGGATTTCATACAAACAATTCATGCACTAATATCACACAATGTGATTCCATCTAATGGACGTAGTCCTGATACAACTGTCACCAAAGTGAGACTGAGATAAAAACCTAATGGACATAGTCCTGATACAACTGTCACCAAAGTGAGACTGAGATAAAAACCTAATGGACATAGTCCTGATACAACTGTCACCAAAGTGAGACTGAGATAAAAACCTAATGGACATAGTCCTGATACAACTGTCACCAAAGTGAGACTGAGATAAAAACCTAATGGACGTAGTCCTGATACAACTGTCACCGAGGTGAGACTGAGATAAAAACCTAATGGACGTAGTCCTGATACAGCTGTCACTGAGGTGAGACTGAGATAAAAACCTAATGGACATAGTCCTGATACAGCTGTCACTGAGGTGAGACTGAGATAAAAACCTAATGGACATAGTCCTGATACAACTGTCACCAAAGTGAGACTGAGATAAAAACCTAATGGACATAGTCCTGATACAACTGTCACCAAAGTGAGACTGAGATAAAAACCTAATGGACATAGTCCTGATACAGCTGTCACTGAGGTGAGACTGAGATAAAAACCTAATGGACATAGTCCTGATACAGCTGGCACCGAGGTGAGACTGAGATAAAAACCTAATGGACATAGTCCTGATACAGCTGTCACTGAGGTGAGACTGAGATAAAAACCTAATGGACGTAGTCCTGATACAACTGTCACTGAGGTGAGACTGAGATAAAAACCTAATGGACGTAGTCCTGATACAACTGTCACTGAGGTGAGACTGAGATAAAAACCTAATGGACGTAGTCCTGATACAGCTGGCACCGAGGTGAGACTGAGATAAAAACCTAATGGACGTAGTCCTGATACAGCTGGCACCGAGGTGAGACTGAGATAAAAACCTAATGGACGTAGTCCTGATACAGCTGGCACCGAGGTGAGACTGAGATAAAAACCTAATGGACGTAGTCCTGATACAGCTGGCACCGAGGTGAGACTGAGATAAAAACCTAATGGACGTAGTCCTGATACAGCTGGCACCGAGGTGAGACTGAGATAAAAACCTAATGGACGTAGTCCTGATACAGCTGGCACCGAGGTGAGACTGAGATAAAAACCTAATGGACGTAGTCCTGATACAGCTGGCACCGAGGTGAGACTGAGATAAAAACCTAATGGACGTAGTCCTGATACAGCTGGCACCGAGGTGAGACTGAGATAAAAACCTAATGGACGTAGTCCTGATACAGCTGGCACCGAGGTGAGACTGAGATAAAAACCTAATGGACGTAGTCCTGATACAGCTGGCACCGAGGTGAGACTGAGATAAAAACCTAATGGACGTAGTCCTGATACAGCTGGCACCGAGGTGAGACTGAGATAAAAACCTAATGGACGTAGTCCTGATACAGCTGGCACCGAGGTGAGACTGAGATAAAAACCTAATGGACGTAGTCCTGATACAACTGGCACCGAGAAATAAATTTTCAGGGCTGCAGAGATCGAGCGGGAGAGTGGTACTGGCTGGACAGCTGGCATGGACCCGATGGGCCGAATGGCCTCCTTCTGTGCCAGAAATTATCTGTGATACTTTGGAATGTTTTACTACAACAAATGTGCTGTATAAATATTGTTGTTTGTAATGCTATGGGATCTTTTACGTACACCTGAGAGGGCTTTGATTTAGTGTCTGAACCAAATACACCATCTCCAACAGTGCAGCACACCCTCACTACTGCAATGGTGTGTCGGTCTGGATTATGGAGCTTTGGGGAGGACAGTAGTATAGTGGTACTGTTACTGCTCTAGTCATCCAGAGGTCTGGACGAATGCTCCAGAGATACGAGTTCAAATCTCACCATGGCAGCTGGGGGAATTTAAATTCAATTCATTAATAAATCTGGAATAAAATGTTAGTTTCATTAATAATGATCATGATACTACTGGATTGTCGTAAAAACCCATCTGGTTCACTAATGTCCTTCACAGGAGGAAATCTGCCATCCTTACCTGGTCTGTCTTACATGTGACCCAGACCAAAGTGGTTGACTCAATTGCCCTCAGAAATGGCCTAACAACCCATTCAGTTGTATGAAGCAGCTACAGAAAAGTCAAATAACAATAAGACTGGATGGACGACTCAGCATCGACCTCGGAACCAGAAACAACAAAAGGCAGATATTGCAAGGTCCTGCTCACTAATATCTGTAGACTTGTGCCAACGTTGGGAGATCTGACCCACAGACTGGTCAAGCAACAGCCTGACATAGCAATACTCACCAAATCATACCTTACAGCCAATGTCCCAGACTTCTCCACCGCCATCTGGACAATCATCGTAATCTTTCCTGCTTGCACCTAAGTTACGGTGAAGTTATGGCAAAGTTACAGCAGTGGAGTGAAAAAAATCAGCAGCAAAACAGAAGAGGCTGGAAATACTCAGCAGGTCAGGCAATGTCTGTGGAGAGAAAAAGAAGAGTTAATGTTTCAGGTCTCTGTTAATTCTTGTTTTTCTCTCCACAGATTCTGCCTGACCTGCTGCGTATTTCCAGCATTTTCTGTTATTGTTTCATATTTCCAGCATCTGCAGGATGATGCTTTTGTATTGGAGTGAAACCTGGAGGTGATTTCCATTGCCAGCCTCCACTCCCTACTTCAATCCAGCAGCGCCTCCTGTCTTCAGTGCCTTCAAACCAGCCTCTAACTTGCTTCAGTGATTTGGAAAGATTTTAATTGTGGAACTGAAATTTAATCTCAGCAAATATATAAATGGGGAGCCAGATGAATGTTGGGAGAAGAGAGGTGGGGAGGGAGAACTCAGACAATGGGGAGAGATGGCCCTTGCCACGTCACTCCACGCACTGTCATTGTCTTTATTTAAATGTTATTGCTGATCTTTCTTCTGCAGCCGATAAACAGCTGTCTGGTAGAAACAGCATGATTCTCTGTCATTTGTTGTGCTGTCATAGACTGTGCTATGAACAAGAGCCAACACTTTGGCTAAAAACAATAGCTGTTTTTTCAGACGTACCTCAGCAGCATGCTGCAGCAAGGCTGAGGGCAGAAACAAATTCACCAATGATCCACTCAGAACAGCATTAAGAGACGCAAGAATGTGCACACTGAGAGAGGGTGTATTAAAATGACAGCCAATTCCTGTTAGAAATCACTGATAGGAAGGAAGGATGTTTCACTCCCGAGAGGAGAAAGGTGTTCATAAATTATCTCAGAAAGTTTTTTCCTTTAATTGTTCTCTGGCCAAGCCCCATTTATTGCTCATCCCTAGCTGCCCTGCGAAGATGGTGCTGGGCATTCTGCTGTCCATTGCCCAGATGATGCTCCCACAATGAATTGAGGTAAGAAATTCAAGAACAATAAAGGAACAGACATAGGTCTTAGAGCACTTCAAACACAGTCAGTTACTGTGGCTGATGTCATGTGGGCGAATGCAGCAGCTATGGTGTACACAGCAAGATCACACAAACAGCAACGAGATGAACGACCGGTTTCTGCCTTTGATGGTGTTGGTTGAGGTAAATATTGGCGAGGACACCGTGCTCATCTTCAGAATCTTTAAAATCTACTTGACAATGCAGAAACCTGGCTATAACAACTCATTAGAGGACAACACCACCGATAATCGCCCACTACTGGGTCCCAGAACTGAAAGTCCGGAAGCTGAGTGCTCTCTCAGTAACCATGTTGCCATGTACCATGGTAATGTTCCTGGACATTTTGTGAGCTGCCTTTCTGATGATGAGAATAAAGGATTTTCCATCATAGGCACCATTTTACTGAAATTCTTGGTAGCAGTTGCCACTTGGATCTTAACAGATTCCACTGGGGAAGGTTCACACACAGCGTGGTAAAGTGTATTGATAATAGGCATGACTGCAGATTTCAGAACACAATGTACACTCAAACTGAAACCAATTTGGAGCTTAGGCAGCTGGATCCAAGACCTCAGCCATGGCTCAGTGAGTATCATTCCACTCTCTGAGTCAGAACGTTGTATGTTCAATTGCCATTACAGAGTCTTAAGCCCATGATGCAGCTGGCACTCCCAGAGCAGTACTGAGAGAATGCTGCACTAATGGAGGGTCAGTACTGAGGGAATGTTGCACTAACGGAGGGTCAGTACTGAGGGAATGCTGCACTAACGGAGGGTCAGTACAGAGAGAATGTTGCACTAACGGAGGATCAGTACTGAGAGAATGTTGCACTAACGGAGGGTCAGTACTGAGAGAATGTTGCACTAACGGAGGGTCAGTATTGAGAGAATGTTGCACTAACGGAGGGTCAGTACTGAGGGAATGTTGCACTAACGGAGGGTCAGTATTGAGGGAATGTTGCACTAATGGAGGGTCAGTATTGAGGGAATGTTGCACTAACAGAGGGTCAGAACTGAGGGAATGCTGCACTAACGGAGGGTCAGTACAGAGAGAATGTTGCACTAACGGAGGATCAGTACTGAGAGAATGTTGCACTAACGGAGGGTCAGTACTGAGAGAATGTTGCACTAACGGAGGGTCAGTATTGAGAGAATGTTGCACTAACGGAGGGTCAGTACTGAGGGAATGCTGCACTAACGGAGGGTCAGTACTGAGAGAATGTTGCACTAACGGAGGATCAGTACTGAAGGAATGTTGCACAAACGGAGGGTCAGTACTGAGAGAATGCTGCACTAACGGAGGGTCAGTACTGAGGGAATGTTGCACTAACGGAGGGGTCAGTACTGAAGGAATGTTGCACTAACAGAGGGTCAGTATTGAGGGAATGCTGCACTAACGGAGGGTCAGTACTGAGAGAATGCTGCACTAACGGAGGGTCAGTACTGAAGGAATGTTGCACTAACGGACGGTCAGTACTGAAGGAATGTTGCACTAATGGAGGGTCAGTATTGAGGGAATGTTGCACTAATGGAGGGTCAGTATTGAGGGAATGCTGCAATAACGGAGGGGTCAGTACAGAGGGAATGTTGCACCAACGGAGGGGTCAGTACTGAGGGAATGTTGCACTAACGGAGGGGTCAGTATTGAGGGAATGCGGCACTAACGGAGGGTCAGTATTGAGGGAATGCTGCAATAACGGAGGGGTCAGTACTGAGGGAATGTTGCACTAACGGAGGGTCAGTACTGAGGGATTGCTGCACTAACGGATGGGTCAGTATTGAGGGAATGTTGCACTAACGGAGGGTCAGTATTGAGGGAATGTTGCACTAATGGAGGGTCAGTATTGAGGGAATGCTGCACTAATGGAGGGTCAGTACTGAAGGAATGTTGCACTAACGGAGGGTCAGTACTGAGGGAATGTTGCACTAATGGAGGGTCAGTATTGAGGGAATGTTGCACTAACGGAGGGTCAGTACTGAAGGAATGTTGCACTAACGGAGGGTCAGTACTGAGGGAATGTTGCACTAATGGAGGGTCAGTATTGAGGGAATGTTGCACTAACGGAGGGTCAGTACTGAGCGAATGCTGCACTAACGGAGGGTCAGTACTGAGGGAATGTTGCACTAACAGAGGGTCAGTACTGAGAGATTGCTGCACTAAGGGAGGGTCAGTACTGAAGGAATGTTGCACTAACAGAGGGTCAGTATTGAGGGAATAGATTAGATTAGATTAGAGATACAGCACTGAAACAGGCCCTTCGGCCCACCGAGTCTGTGCCGAACATCAACCACCCATTTATACTAATCCTACACTAATCCCATATCCCTACCACATCCCCACCTGTCCCTATATTTCCCTACCACCTACCTATACTAGTGACAATTTATAATGGCCAATTTACCTATCAACCTGCAAGTCTTTTGGCTTGTGGGAGGAAACCGGAGCACCCGGAGAAAACCCACGCAGACACAGGGAGAACTTGCAAACTCCACACAGGCAGTACCCGGAATCGAACCCGGGTTGCTGGAGCTGTGAGGCTGCGGTGCTAACCACTGCGCCACTGTGCCGCCCTATGCTGCACTAACGGATGGTCAGTACTGAAGGAATGTTGCACTAACGGAGGGTCAGTACTGAGGGAATGTTGCACTAATGGAGGGTCAGTACTGAGGGAATGTTGCACTAACGGAGGGTCAGTACTGAAGGAATGTTGCACTAATGGAGGGTCAGTAATGAAGGAATGTTGCACGAACAGAGGGTCAGTATTGAGGGAATGTTGCACTAATGGAGGGTCAGTACTGAGGGAATGTTGCACTAACGGAGGGTCAGTACTGAAGGAATGTTGCACTAACGGAGGGTCAGTACTGAGGGAATGTTGCACTAATGGAGGGTCAGTACTGAAGGAATGTTGCACTAACGGAGGGTCAGTACTGAGGGAATGTTGCACTAATGGAGGGTCAGTATTGAGGGAATGTTGCACTAATGGAGGGTCAGTAATGAAGGAATGTTGCACTAACAGAGGGTCAGTATTGAGGGAATGCTGCACTAACGGAGGGTCAGTACTGAAGGAATGTTGCACTAACGGAGAGTCAGTACTGAGGGAATGTTGCACTAATGGAGGGTCAGTATTGAGGGAATGCTGCACTAACGGAGGGGTCAGTACTGAGGGAATGTTGCACTAACGGAGGGGTCAGTATTGAGGGAATGTTGCACGAATGGAGGGTCAGTATTGAGGGAATGCTGCACTAACGGAGGGTCAGTATTGAGGGAATGCTGCACTAACGGAGGGTCAGTATTGATGGAATTTTGCACTAATGGACGGGTAAGTACTGAGGGAATGTTGCACTAACGGAGGGGTCAGTATTGAGGGAATGTTGCACGAATGGAGGGTCAGTATTGAGGGAATGTTGCACTAACGGAGGGGTCAGTACTGAGGGAATGTTGCACTAACGGAGGGGTCAGTAATGAGGGAATGCTGCACTAACGGAGGGTCAGTATTGAGGGAATGCTGCAATAACGGAGGGGTCAGTATTGAGGGAATGTTGCACTAACGGAGGGTCAGTACTGAGGGAATGCTGCACTAACGGAGGGTCAGTATTGAGGGAAGGTTGCACTAACGGAGGGTCATAATTGAGGGAATGATGCACTAACTGAGGGTCAGTATTGAGGGAATGATGCACTAATGGAGGGTCAGTACTGAGGGAATGCTGCACTAACGGAGGGTCAGTATTGAGGGAATGATGCACTAATGGAGGGTCAGTACTGAGGGAATGCTGCACTAACGGAGGGGTCAGTACTGAGGGAATGATGCACTAATGGAGGGTCAGTACTGAGGGAATGCTGCACTAACGGAGGGTCAGTATTGAGGGAATGATGCACTAATGGAGGGTCAGTACTGAGGGAATGCTGCACTAACGGAGGGTCAGTATTGAGGGAATGTTGCACTAATGGAGGGTCAGTACTGAAGGAATGTTGCACTAATGGAGGGTCAGTACTGAGGGAATGTTGCACTAATGGAGGGTCAGTATTGAGGGAATGTTGCACAAATGGAGGGTCAGTATTGAGGGAAGGTTGCACTAACGGAGGGTCAGTACTGAGGGAATGTTGCACTAATGGAGGGTCAGTACTGAGGGAATGCTGCACTAACGGAGGGTCAGTATTGAGGGAATGTTGCACTAATGGAGGGTCAGTATTGAGGGAAGGTTGCACTAACGGAGGGTCAGTACTGAGGGAATGTTGCACTAACGGAGGGTCAGTATTGAGGGAATGTTGCACTAACGGAGGGTCAGTACTGAGGGAATGTTGCACTAACGGAGGGTCAGTATTGAGGGAATGCTACACTAATGGAGGGTCAGTACTGAGGGAATGTTGCACTAACGGAGGGTCAGTACTGAAGGAATGTTGCACTAACGGAGGGTCAGTACTGAGGGAATGTTGCACTAATGGAGGGTCAGTATTGAGGGAATGTTGCATTAACGGAGGGTCAGTAATGAAGGAATGTTGCACTAACAGAGGGTCAGTATTGAGGGAATGCTGCACTAACGGAGGGTCAGTATTGAGGGAATGTTGCACTAACGGAGGGTTAGTACTGAGGGAATGTTGCACGAATGGAGGGTCAGTATTGAGGGAATGCTGCACTAACGGAGGGTCAGTATTGAGGGAATGCTGCACTAACGGAGGGTCAGTATTGATGGAATTTTGCACTAATGGACGGGTAAGTACTGAGGGAATGTTGCACTAATGGAGGGGTCAGTACTGAGGGAATGTTGCACTAACGGAGGGGTCAGTAATGAGGGAATGCTGCACTAACGGAGGGTCAGTATTGAGGGAATGCTGCAATAACGGAGGGGTCAGTATTGAGGGAATGTTGCACTAACGGAGGGGTCAGTAATGAGGGAATGTTGCACTAACGGAGGGTCAGTATTGAGGGAATGCTGCACTAACGGAGGGTCAGTACTGAGGGAATGCTGCACTAACGGAGGGTCAGTATTGATGGAATTTTGCACTAACGGACGGGTAAGTACTGAGGGAATGTTGCACTAACGGAGGGGTCAGTACTGAGGGAATGTTGCACTAACGGAGGGGTCAGTAATGAGGGAATGCTGCACTAACGGAGGGTCAGTATTGAGGGAATGCTGCAATAACGGAGGGGTCAGTATTGAGGGAATGTTGCACCAACGGAGGGTCAGTACTGAGGGAATGCTGCACTAACGGATGGGTCAGTATTGAGGGAATGTTGCACTAACGGAGGGTCAGTATTGAGGGAAGGTTGCACTAACGGAGGGTCATAATTGAGGGAATGCAGCACTAACTGAGGGTCAGTATTGAGGTAATGTTGCAATAACGGAGGGTCAGTACTGAGGGAATGCTGCACTAACGGAGGGTCAGTATTGAGGGAATGATGCACTAATGGAGGGTCAGTACTGAGGGAATGCTGCACTAACGGAGGGTCAGTACTGAAGGAATGTTGCACTAATGGAGGGTCAGTACTGAGGGAATGTTGCACTAATGGAGGGTCAGTATTGAGGGAATGTTGCACTAACGGAGGGTCAGTATTGAGGGAATGTTGCACTAACGGAGGGTCAGTATTGAGGGAATGCTGCACAAACGGAGGGTCACTTTTGAGGGAATGTTGCACTAACAGAGGGTCAGTACTGAGGGAATGTTGCACTAATGGAGGGTCAGTATTGAGGGAAGGTTGCACTAACGGAGGGTCAGTACTGAGGGAATGTTGCACTAACGGAGGGTCAGTATTGAGGGAATGTTGCACTAATGGAGGGTCAGTATTGAGGGAATGTTGCACTAACGGAGCGTCAGTACTGAGGGAATGTTGCACTAACGGAGGGTCAGTATTGAGGGAATGCTGCACTAACGGAGGGTCAGAATTGAGGGAATGTTGCACTAATGGAGGGTCAGTATTGAGGGAAGGTTGCACTAACGGAGGGTCAGTACTGAGGGAATGTTGCACTAACGGAGGGTCAGTACTGAGGGAATGTTGCACTAACGGAGGGTCAGTATTGAGGGAATGCTACACTAATGGAGGGTCAGTACTGAGGGAATGTTGCACTAACGGAGGGTCAGTACTGAAGGAATGTTGCACTAACGGAGGGTCAGTATTGAGGGAATGTTGCACTAACGGAGGGTCAGTACTGAGGGAATGTTGCACTAACGGAGGGTCAGTATTGAGGGAATGCTACACTAATGGAGGGTCAGTATTGAGGGAATGCTGCATTAACGGAGGGTCAGTATTGAGGGAATGTTGCACTAATGGAGGGTCAGTACTGAGGGAATGTTGCACTAATGGAGGGTCAGTATTGAGGGAATGTTGCATTAACGGAGGGTCAGTAATGAAGGAATGTTGCACGAACAGAGGGTCAGTATTGAGGGAATGCTGCACTAACGGAGGGTCAGTATTGAGGGAATGTTGCACTAACGGAGGGTTAGTACTGAGGGAATGTTGCACTAACGGAGGGTCAGTACTGAGAGAATGCTGCACTAACGTAGGGTCAGTACTGAGGGAATGTTGCACGTACGGAGGGTCAGTACTGAGGGAATGTTGCACTAACGGAGGGTCAGTATTGAGGGAATGCTGCACTAACGGAGGGGTCAGTATTGAGGGAATGCTGCACTAACGGAGGGTCAGTATTGAGGGAATGCTGCACTAACGGAGGGTCAGTATTGAGGGAATGCTGCACTAACGGAGGGTCAGTATTGAGGGAATGTTGCACGAATGGAGGGTCAGTATTGAGGGAATGCTGCACTAACGGAGGGTCAGTATTGAGGGAATGCTGCACTAACGGAGGGTCAGTATTGATGGAATTATGCACTAATGGACGGGTAAGTACTGAGGGAATGTTGCACTAACGGAGGGGTCAGTATTGAGGGAATGTTGCACGAATGGAGGGTCAGTATTGAGGGAATGTTGCACTAACGGAGGGGTCAGTACTGAGGGAATGTTGCACTAACGGAGGGGTCAGTAATGAGGGAATGCTGCACTAACGGAGGGTCAGTATTGAGGGAATGCTGCAATAACGGAGGGGTCAGTATTGAGGGAATGTTGCACTAACGGATGGTCAGTACTGAGGGAATGCTGCACTAACGGATGGGTCAGTATTGAGGGAATGTTGCACTAACGGAGGGTCAGTATTGAGGGAAGGTTGCACTAACGGAGGGTCATAATTGAGGGAATGATGCACTAACTGAGGGTCAGTATTGAGGGAATGATGCACTAATGGAGGGTCAGTACTGAGGGAATGCTGCACTAACGGAGGGTCAGTATTGAGGGAATGATGCACTAATGGAGGGTCAGTACTGAGGGAATGCTGCACTAACGGAGGGGTCAGTACTGAGGGAATGATGCACTAATGGAGGGTCAGTACTGAGGGAATGCTGCACTCACGGAGGGTCAGTATTGAGGGAATGATGCACTAATGGATGGTCAGTACTGAGGGAATGCTGCACTAACGGAGGGTCAGTATTGAGGGAATGTTGCACTAATGGAGGGTCAGTACTGAAGGAATGTTGCACTAATGGAGGGTCAGTACTGAGGGAATGTTGCACTAATGGAGGGTCAGTATTGAGGGAATGTTGCACTAATGGAGGGTCAGTATTGAGGGAAGGTTGCACTAACGGAGGGTCAGTACTGAGGGAATGTTGCACTAACGGAGGGTCAGTATTGAGGAAATGCTGCACTAACGGAGGGTCAGAATTGAGGGAATGTTGCACTAATGGAGGGTCAGTATTGAGGGAAGGTTGCACTAACGGAGGGTCAGTACTGAGGGAATGTTGCACTAACGGAGGGTCAGTATTGAGGGAATGTTGCACTAACGGAGGGTCAGTACTGAGGGAGTGTTGCACTAACGGAGGGTCAGTATTGAGGGAATGCTACACTAATGGAGGGTCAGTACTGAGGGAATGTTGCACTAACGGAGGGTCAGTACTGAAGGAATGTTGCACTAACGGAGGGTCAGTACTGAGGGAATGTTGCACTAATGGAGGGTCAGTATTGAGGGAATGTTGCATTAACGGAGGGTCAGTAATGAAGGAATGTTGCACTAACAGAGGGTCAGTATTGAGGGAATGCTGCACTAACGGAGGGTCAGTATTGAGGGAATGTTGCACTAACGGAGGGTTAGTACTGAGGGAATGTTGCACGAATGGAGGGTCAGTATTGAGGGAATGCTGCACTAACGGAGGGTCAGTATTGAGGGAATGCTGCACTAACGGAGGGTCAGTATTGATGGAATTTTGCACTAATGGACGGGTAAGTACTGAGGGAATGTTGCACTAATGGAGGGGTCAGTACTGAGGGAATGTTGCACTAACGGAGGGGTCAGTAATGAGGGAATGCTGCACTAACGGAGGGTCAGTATTGAGGGAATGCTGCAATAACGGAGGGGTCAGTATTGAGGGAATGTTGCACTAACGGAGGGGTCAGTAATGAGGGAATGTTGCACTAACGGAGGGTCAGTATTGAGGGAATGCTGCACTAACGGAGGGTCAGTACTGAGGGAATGCTGCACTAACGGAGGGTCAGTATTGATGGAATTTTGCACTAATGGACGGGTAAGTACTGAGGGAATGTTGCACTAACGGAGGGGTCAGTACTGAGGGAATGTTGCACTAACGGAGGGGTCAGTAATGAGGGAATGCTGTACTAACGGAGGGTCAGTATTGAGGGAATGCTGCACTAACGGAGGGGTCAGTATTGAGGGAATGTTGCACTAACGGAGGGTCAGTACTTAGGGAATGCTGCACTAACGGATGGGTCAGTACTGAGGGAATGTTGCACTAATGGAGGGTCAGTACTGAGGGAATGTTGCACTAACGGAGGGTCAGTACTGAGGGAATGTTGCACTAATGGAGGGTCAGTATTGAGGGAATGTTGCATTAACGGAGGGTCAGTAATGAAGGAATGTTGCACTAACAGAGGGTCAGTATTGAGGGAATGCTGCACTAACGGAGGGTCAGTATTGAGGGAATGTTGCACTAACGGAGGGTTAGTACTGAGGGAATGTTGCACGAATGGAGGGTCAGTATTGAGGGAATGCTGCACTAACGGAGGGTCAGTATTGAGGGAATGCTGCACTAACGGAGGGTCAGTATTGATGGAATTTTGCACTAATGGACGGGTAAGTACTGAGGGAATGTTGCACTGATGGAGGGGTCAGTACTGAGGGAATGTTGCACTAACGGAGGGGTCAGTAATGAGGGAATGCTGCACTAACGGAGGGTCAGTATTGAGGGAATGCTGCAATAACGGAGGGGTCAGTATTGAGGGAATGTTGCACTAACGGAGGGGTCAGTAATGAGGGAATGTTGCACTAACGGAGGGTCAGTATTGAGGGAATGCTGCACTAACAGAGGGTCAGTACTGAGGGAATGCTGCACTAACGGAGGGTCAGTATTGATGGAATTTTGCACTAATGGACGGGTAAGTACTGAGGGAATGTTGCACTAACGGAGGGGTCAGTACTGAGGGAATGTTGCACTAACGGAGGGGTCAGTAATGAGGGAATGCTGCACTAACGGAGGGTCAGTATTGAGGGAATGCTGCAATAACGGAGGGGTCAGTATTGAGGGAATGTTGCACTAACGGAGGGTCAGTACTGAGGGAATGCTGCACTAACGGATGGGTCAGTACTGAGGGAATGTTGCACTAATGGAGGGTCAGTACTGAGGGAATGTTGCACTAACGGAGGGTCAGTACTGAAGGAATGTTGCACTAACGGAGGGTCAGTAATGAAGGAATGTTGCACGAACAGAGGGTCAGTATTGAGGGAATGTTGCACTAATGGAGGGTCAGTACTGAGGGAATGTTGCACTAACGGAGGGTCAGTACTGAAGGAATGTTGCACTAACGGAGGGTCAGTACTGAGGGAATGTTGCACTAATGGAGGGTCAGTACTGAGGGAATGTTGCACTAACGGAGGGTCAGTACTGAAGGAATGTTGCACTAACGGAGGGTCAGTACTGAGGGAATGTTGCACTAATGGAGGGTCAGTATTGAGGGAATGTTGCACTAATGGAGGGTTAGTAATGAAGGAATGTTGCACTAACAGAGGGTCAGTATTGAGGGAATGCTGCACTAACGGAGGGTCAGTACTGAAGGAATGTTGCACTAACGGAGAGTCAGTACTGAGGGAATGTTGCACTAATGGAGGGTCAGTATTGAGGGAATGCTGCACTAACGGACGGTCAGTATTGATGGAATTTTGCACTAATGGACGGGTAAGTACTGAGGGAATGTTGCACTAACGGAGGGGTCAGTATTGAGGGAATGTTGCACGAATGGAGGGTCAGTATTGAGGGAATGTTGCACTAACGGAGGGGTCAGTACTGAGGGAATGTTGCACTAACGGAGGGGTCAGTAATGAGGGAATGCTGCACTAACGGAGGGTCAGTATTGAGGGAATGCTGCAATAACGGAGGGGTCAGTATTGAGGGAATGTTGCACTAACGGAGGGTCAGTACTGAGGGAATGCTGCACTAACGGATGGGTCAGTATTGAGGGAATGTTGCACTAACGGAGGGTCAGTATTGAGGGAAGGTTGCACTAACGGAGGGTCATAATTGAGGGAATGATGCACTAACTGAGGGTCAGTATTGAGGGAATGATGCACTAATGGAGGGTCAGTACTGAGGGAATGCTGCACTAACGGAGGGTCAGTATTGAGGGAATGATGCACTAATGGAGGGTCAGTACTGAGGGAATGCTGCACTAACGGAGGGGTCAGTACTGAGGGAATGATGCACTAATGGAGGGTCAGTACTGAGGGAATGCTGCACTCACGGAGGGTCAGTATTGAGGGAATGATGCACTAATGGAGGGTCAGTACTGAGGGAATGCTGCACTAACGGAGGGTCAGTATTGAGGGAATGTTGCACTAATGGAGGGTCAGTACTGAAGGAATGTTGCACTAATGGAGGGTCAGTACTGAGGGAATGTTGCACTAATGGAGGGTCAGTATTGAGGGAATGTTGCACTAATGGAGGGTCAGTATTGAGGGAAGGTTGCACTAACGGAGGGTCAGTACTGAGGGAATGTTGCACTAACGGAGGGTCAGTATTGAGGGAATGCTGCACTAACGGAGGGTCAGAATTGAGGGAATGTTGCACTAATGGAGGGTCAGTATTGAGGGAAGGTTGCACTAACGGAGGGTCAGTACTGAGGGAATGTTGCACTAACGGAGGGTCAGTATTGAGGGAATGTTGCACTAACGGAGGGTCAGTACTGAGGGAATGTTGCACTAACGGAGGGTCAGTATTGAGGGAATGCTACACTAATGGAGGGTCAGTACTGAGGGAATGTTGCACGAACGGAGGGTCAGTACTGAAGGAATGTTGCACTAACGGAGGGTCAGTATTGAGGGAATGCTGCACTAACGGAGGGTCAGTATTGAGGGAATGTTGCACTAACGGAGGGTTAGTACTGAGGGAATGTTGCACGAATGGAGGGTCAGTATTGAGGGAATGCTGCACTAACGGAGGGTCAGTATTGAGGGAATGCTGCACTAACGGAGGGTCAGTATTGATGGAATTTTGCACTAATGGACGGGTAAGTACTGAGGGAATGTTGCACTAATGGAGGGGTCAGTACTGAGGGAATGTTGCACTAACGGAGGGGTCAGTAATGAGGGAATGCTGCACTAACGGAGGGTCAGTATTGAGGGAATGCTGCAATAACGGAGGGGTCAGTATTGAGGGAATGTTGCACTAACGGAGGGGTCAGTAATGAGGGAATGTTGCACTAACGGAGGGTCAGTATTGAGGGAATGCTGCACTAACGGAGGGTCAGTACTGAGGGAATGCTGCACTAACGGAGGGTCAGTATTGATGGAATTTTGCACTAATGGACGGGTAAGTACTGAGGGAATGTTGCACTAACGGAGGGGTCAGTACTGAGGGAATGTTGCACTAACGGAGGGATCAGTAATGAGGGAATGCTGCACTAACGGAGGGTCAGTATTGAGGGAATGCTGCAATAACGGAGGGGTCAGTATTGAGGGAATGTTGCACTAACGGAGGGTCAGTACTGAGGGAATGCTGCACTAACGGATGGGTCAGTATTGAGGGAATGTTGCACTAACGGAGGGTCAGTATTGAGGGAAGGTTGCACTAACGGAGGGTCATAATTGAGGGAATGCTGCACTAACTGAGGGTCAGTATTGAGGTAATGTTGCAATAACGGAGGGTCAGTACTGAGGGAATGCTGCACTAACGGAGGGTCAGTATTGAGGGAATGATGCACTAATGGAGGGTCAGTACTGAGGGAATGCTGCACTAACGGAGGGTCAGTACTGAAGGAATGTTGCACTAATGGAGGGTCAGTACTGAGGGAATGTTGCACTAATGGAGGGTCAGTATTGAGGGAATGTTGCACTAACGGAGGGTCAGTATTGAAGGAATGTTGCACTAACGGAGGGTCAGTATTGAGGGAATGCTGCACAAACGGAGGGTCACTTTTGAGGGAATGTTGCACTAACAGAGGGTCAGTACTGAGGGAATGTTGCACTAATGGAGGGTCAGTATTGAGGGAAGGTTGCACTAACGGAGGGTCAGTACTGAGTGAATGTTGCACTAACGGAGGGTCAGTATTGAGGGAATGTTGCACTAATGGAGGGTCAGTATTGAGGGAATGTTGCACTAACGGAGCGTCAGTACTGAGGGAATGTTGCACTAACGGAGGGTCAGTATTGAGGGAATGCTGCACTAACGGAGGGTCAGAATTGAGGGAATGTTGCACTAATGGAGGGTCAGTATTGAGGGAAGGTTGCACTAACGGAGGGTCAGTACTGAGGGAATGTTGCACTAACGGAGGGTCAGTACTGAGGGAATGTTGCACTAACGGAGGGTCAGTATTGAGGGAATGCTACACTAATGGAGGGTCAGTACTGAGGGAATGTTGCACTAACGGAGGGTCAGTACTGAAGGAATGTTGCACTAACGGAGGGTCAGTACTGAGGGAATGTTGCACTAATGGAGGGTCAGTATTGAGGGAATGTTGCATTAACGGAGGGTCAGTAATGAAGGAATGTTGCACTAACAGAGGGTCAGTATTGAGGGAATGCTGCACTAACGGAGGGTCAGTATTGAGGGAATGTTGCACTAACGGAGGGTTAGTACTGAGGGAATATTGCACTAACGGAGGGTCAGTACTGAGAGAATGCTGCACTAACGTAGGGTCAGAACTGAGGGAATGTTGCACGTACGGAGGGTCAGTACTGAGGGAATGTTGCACTAACGGAGGGTCAGTATTGAGGGAATGCTGCACTAACGGAGGGGTCAGTATTGAGGGAATGCTGCACTAACGGAGGGTCAGTATTGAGGGAATGCTGCACTAACGGAGGGTCAGTATTGAGGGAATGCTGCACTAACGGAGGGTCAGTATTGAGGGAATGTTGCACTAACGGAGTGTCAGTATTGAGGGAATGCTGCACTAACGTTGGGTCAGTATTGAGGGAATGTTGCACGAATGGAGGGTCAGGACTGAGGGAATGCTGCACTAACGGAGGGGTCAGTATTGAGGGAATGTTGCACGAATGGAGGGTCAGTATTGAGGGAATGCTGCACTAACGCAGGGTCAGTAATGAGGGAATGCTGCACTAACGGAGGGTCAGTATTGAGGGAAAGCTGCACTAACGGAGGGGTCAGTATTGAGGGAATGTTGCACGAATGGAGGGTCAGTATTGAGGGAATGCTGCACTAACAGAGGGTCAGTATTGAGGGAATGCTGCACTAACGGAGGGTCAGTATTGAGGGAATGCTGCAATAACAGAGGGGTCAGTACGGAGGGAATGTTGCACTAACGGAGGGGTCAGTATTGAGGGAATGTTGCACTAATGGAGGGTCAGTATTGAGGGAAGGTTGCACTAACGGAGGGTCGGTACTGAGGGAATGTTGCACTAACGGAGGGTCAGTATTGAGGGAATGTTGCACTAATGGAGGGTCAGTATTGAGGGAATGTTGCACTAACGGAGGGTCAGGAATGAAGGAATGTTGCACTCACAGAGGGTCAGTATTGAGGGAATGCTGCACGAACGGAGGGTCAGTATTGAGGGAATGTTGCACTAACGGAGGGTCAGTACTGAGGGAATGCTGCACTAACGGATGGGTCAGTACTGAGGGAATGTTGCACTAATGGAGGGTCAGTACTGAGGGAATGTTGCACTAACGGAGGGTCAGTAATGAAGGAATGTTGCACGAACAGAGGGTCAGTATTGAGGGCATGTTGCACTAATGGAGGGTCAGTAATGAGGGAATGTTGCACTAACGGAGGGTCAGTACTGAAGGAATGTTGCACTAACGGAGGGTCAGTACTGAGGGAATGTTGCACTAATGGAGGGTCAGTACTAGGAAATGTTGCACTAACGGAGGGTCAGTACTGAAGGAATGTTGCACTAACGGAGGGTCAGTACTGAGGGAATGTTGCACTAATGGAGGGTCAGTATTGAGGGAATGTTGCACTAATGGAGGGTCAGTAATGAAGGAATGTTGCACTAACAGAGGGTCATTATTGAGGGAATGCTGCACTAACGGAGGGTCAGTACTGAAGGAATGTTGCACTAACGGAGAGTCAGTACTGAGGGAATGTTGCACTAATGGAGGGTCTGTATTGAGGGAATGCTGCACTAACGGAGGGGTCAGTACTGAGGGAATGTTGCACTAACGGAGGGGTCAGTAATGAGGGAATGCTGCACTAACGGAGGGTCAGTATTGAGGGAATGCTGCAATAACGGAGAATTCAGTATTGAGGGAATGTTGCACTAACGGAGGGTCAGTACTGAGGGAATGCTGCACTAACGGATGGGTCAGTATTGAGGGAATGTTGCACTAACGGAGGGTCAGTATTGAGGGAAGGTTGCACTAACGGAGGGTCATAATTGAGGGAATGCTGCACTAACTGAGGGTCAGTATTGAGGTAATGTTGCAATAACGGAGGGTCAGTACTGAGGGAATGCTGCACTAACGGAGGGTCAGTATTGAGGGAATGATGCACTAATGGAGGGTCAGTACTGAGGGAATGCTGCACTAACGGAGGGTCAGTACTGAAGGAATGTTGCACTAATGGAGGGTCAGTACTGAGGGAATGTTGCACTAATGGAGGGTCAGTATTGAGGGAATGTTGCACTAACGGAGGGTCAGTATTGAAGGAATGTTGCACTAACGGAGGGTCAGTATTGAGGGAATGCTGCACAAACGGAGGGTCACTTTTGAGGGAATGTTGCACTAACAGAGGGTCAGTACTGAGGGAATGTTGCACTAATGGAGGGTCAGTATTGAGGGAAGGTTGCACTAACGGAGGGTCAGTACTGAGTGAATGTTGCACTAACGGAGGGTCAGTATTGAGGGAATGTTGCACTAATGGAGGGTCAGTATTGAGGGAATGTTGCACTAACGGAGCATCAGTACTGAGGGAATGTTGCACTAACGGAGGGTCAGTATTGAGGGAATGCTGCACTAACGGAGGGTCAGAATTGTGGGAATGTTGCACTAATGGAGGGTCAGTATTGAGGGAAGGTTGCACTAACGGAGGGTCAGTACTGAGGGAATGTTGCACTAACGGATGGGTCAGTACTGAGGGAATGTTGCACTAATGGAGGGTCAGTACTGAGGGAATGTTGCACTAACGGAGGGTCAGTACTGAAGGAATGTTGCACTAACGGAGGGTCAGTAATGAAGGAATGTTGCACGAACAGAGGGTCAGTATTGAGGGCATGTTGCACTAATGGAGGGTCAGTACTGAGGGAATGTTGCACTAACGGAGGGTCAGTACTGAAGGAATGTTGCACTAACGGAGGGTCAGTACTGAGGGAATGTTGCACTAATGGAGGGTCAGTACTAGGAAATGTTGCACTAACGGAGGGTCAGTACTGAAGGAATGTTGCACTAACGGAGGGTCAGTACTGAGGGAATGTTGCACTAATGGAGGGTCAGTATTGAGGGCATGTTGCACTAATGGAGGGTCAGTAATGAAGGAATGTTGCACTAACAGAGGGTCATTATTGAGGGAATGCTGCACTAACGGAGGGTCAGTACTGAAGGAATGTTGCACTAACGGAGAGTCAGTACTGAGGGAATGTTGCACTAATGGAGGGTCAGTATTGAGGGAATGCTGCACTAACGGAGGGGTCAGTACTGAGGGAATGTTGCACTAACGGAGGGGTCAGTAATGAGGGAATGCTGCACTAACGGAGGGTCAGTATTGAGGGAATGCTGCAATAACGGAGGGGTCAGTATTGAGGGAATGTTGCACTAACGGAGGGTCAGTACTGAGGGAATGCTGCACTAACGGATGGGTCAGTATTGAGGGAATGTTGCACTAACGGAGGGTCAGTATTGAGGGAAGGTTGCACTAACGGAGGGTCATAATTGAGGGAATGCTGCACTAACTGAGGGTCAGTATTGAGGTAATGTTGCAATAACGGAGGGTCAGTACTGAGGGAATGCTGCACTAACGGAGGGTCAGTATTGAGGGAATGATGCACTAATGGAGGGTCAGTACTGAGGGAATGCTGCACTAACGGAGGGTCAGTACTGAAGGAATGTTGCACTAATGGAGGGTCAGTACTGAGGGAATGTTGCACTAATGGAGGGTCAGTATTGAGGGAATGTTGCACTAACGGAGGGTCAGTATTGAAGGAATGTTGCACTAACGGAGGGTCAGTATTGAGGGAATGCTGCACAAACGGAGGGTCACTTTTGAGGGAATGTTGCACTAACAGAGGGTCAGTACTGAGGGAATGTTGCACTAATGGAGGGTCAGTATTGAGGGAAGGTTGCACTAACGGAGGGTCAGTACTGAGTGAATGTTGCACTAACGGAGCGTCAGTACTGAGGGAATGTTGCACTAACGGAGGGTCAGTATTGAGGGAATGCTGCACTAACGGATGGTCAGAATTGAGGGAATGTTGCACTAATGGAGGGTCAGTATTGAGGGAAGGTTGCACTAACGGAGGGTCAGTACTGAGGGAATGTTGCACTAACGGAGGGTCAGTACTGAGGGAATGTTGCACTAACGGAGGGTCAGTATTGAGGGAATGCTACACTAATGGAGGGTCAGTACTGAGGGAATGTTGCACTAACGGAGGGTCAGTACTGAAGGAATGTTGCACTAACGGAGGGTCAGTACTGAGGGAATGTTGCACTAATGGAGGGTCAGTATTGAGGGAATGTTGCATTAACGGAGGGTCAGTAATGAAGGAATGTTGCACTAACAGAGGGTCAGTATTGAGGGAATGCTGCACTAACGGAGGGTCAGTATTGAGGGAATGTTGCACTAACGGAGGGTTAGTACTGAGGGAATGTTGCACTAACGGAGGGTCAGTACTGAGAGAATGCTGCACTAACGTAGGGTCAGAACTGAGGGAATGTTGCACGTACGGAGGGTCAGTACTGAGGGAATGTTGCACTAACGGAGGGGTCAGTATTGAGGGAATGCTGCACTAACGGAGGGTCAGTATTGAGGGAATGCTGCACTAACGGAGGGTCAGTATTGAGGGAATGCTGCACTAACGGAGGGTCAGTATTGAGGGAATGTTGCACTAACGGAGTGTCAGTATTGAGGGAATGCTGCACTAACGTTGGGTCAGTATTGAGGGAATGTTGCACGAATGGAGGGTCAGGACTGAGGGAATGCTGCACTAACGGAGGGGTCAGTATTGAGGGAATGTTGCACGAATGGAGGGTCAGTATTGAGGGAATGCTGCACTAACGCAGGGTCAGTATTGAGGGAATGCTGCACTAACGGAGGGTCAGTATTGAGGGAAAGCTGCACTAACGGAGGGGTCAGTATTGAGGGAATGTTGCACGAATGGAGGGTCAGTATTGAGGGAATGCTGCACTAACAGAGGGTTAGTATTGAGGGAATGCTGCACTAACGGAGGGTCAGTATTGAGGGAATGCTGCAATAACAGAGGGGTCAGTACGGAGGGAATGTTGCACTAACGGAGGGGTCAGTATTGAGGGAATGTTGCACTAATGGAGGGTCAGTATTGAGGGAAGGTTGCACTAACGGAGGGTCGGTACTGAGGGAATGTTGCACTAACGGAGGGTCAGTATTGAGGGAATGTTGCACTAATGGAGGGTCAGTATTGAGGGAATGTTGCACTAACGGAGGGTCAGGAATGAAGGAATGTTGCACTCACAGAGGGTCAGTATTGAGGGAATGCTGCACGAACGGAGGGTCAGTATTGAGGGAATGTTGCACTAACGGAGGGTCAGTACTGAGGGAATGCTGCACTAACGGATGGGTCAGTACTGAGGGAATGTTGCACTAATGGAGGGTCAGTACTGAGGGAATGTTGCACTAACGGAGGGTCAGTACTGAAGGAATGTTGCACTAACGGAGGGTCAGTAATGAAGGAATGTTGCACGAACAGAGGGTCAGTATTGAGGGCATGTTGCACTAATGGAGGGTCAGTACTGAGGGAATGTTGCACTAACGGAGGGTCAGTACTGAAGGAATGTTGCACTAACGGAGGGTCAGTACTGAGGGAATGTTGCACTAATGGAGGGTCAGTACTAGGAAATGTTGCACTAACGGAGGGTCAGTACTGAAGGAATGTTGCACTAACGGAGGGTCAGTACTGAGGGAATGTTGCACTAATGGAGGGTCAGTATTGAGGGAATGTTGCACTAATGGAGGGTCAGTAATGAAGGAATGTTGCACTAACAGAGGGTCATTATTGAGGGAATGCTGCACTAACGGAGGGTCAGTACTGAAGGAATGTTGCACTAACGGAGAGTCAGTACTGAGGGAATGTTGCACTAATGGAGGGTCAGTATTGAGGGAATGCTGCACTAACGGAGGGGTCAGTACTGAGGGAATGTTGCACTAACGGAGGGGTCAGTATTGAGGGAATGTTGCACGAATGGAGGGTCAGTATTGAGGGAATGCTGCACTAACGGAGGGTCAGTATTGAGGGAATGCTGCACTAACGGACGGTCAGTATTGATGGAATTTTGCACTAATGGACGGGTAAGTACTGAGGGAATGTTGCACTAACGGAGGGGTCAGTATTGAGGGAATGTTGCACAAATGGAGGGTCAGTATTGAGGGAATGTTGCACTAACGGAGGGGTCAGTACTGAGGGAATGTTGCACTAACGGAGGGGTCAGTAATGAGGGAATGCTGCACTAACGGAGGGTCAGTATTGAGGGAATGCTGCACTAACGTAGGGTCAGTATTGAGGGAATGCTGCACTAACGGAGGGTCAGTATTGAGGGAATGTTGCACTAACGGAGTGTCAGTATTGAGGGAATGCTGCACTAACGTTGGGTCAGTATTGAGGGAATGTTGCACGAATGGAGGGTCAGGACTGAGGGAATGCTGCACTAACGGAGGGGTCAGTATTGAGGGAAAGTTGCACGAATGGAGGGTCAGTATTGAGGGAATGCTGCACTAACGCAGGGTCAGTATTGAGGGAATGCTGCACTAACGGAGGGTCAGTATTGAGGGAAAGCTGCACTAACGGAGGGGTCAGTATTGAGGGAATGTTGCACGAATGGAGGGTCAGTATTGAGGGAATGCTGCACTAACAGAGGGTCAGTATTGAGGGAATGCTGCACTAACGGAGGGTCAGTATTGAGGGAATGCTGCAATAACAGAGGGGTCAGTACGGAGGGAATGTTGCACTAACGGAGGGGTCAGTATTGAGGGAATGTTGCACTAATGGAGGGTCAGTATTGAGGGAAGGTTGCACTAACGGAGGGTCGGTACTGAGGGAATGTTGCACTAACGGAGGGTCAGTATTGAGGGAATGTTGCACTAATGGAGGGTCAGTATTGAGGGAATGTTGCACTAACGGAGGGTCAGGAATGAAGGAATGTTGCACTCACAGAGGGTCAGTATTGAGGGAATGCTGCACGAACGGAGGGTCAGTATTGAGGGAATGTTGCACTAACGGAGGGTCAGTACTGAGGGAATGCTGCACTAACGGATGGGTCAGTACTGAGGGAATGTTGCACTAATGGAGGGTCAGTACTGAGGGAATGTTGCACTAACGGAGGGTCAGTACTGAAGGAATGTTGCACTAACGGAGGGTCAGTAATGAAGGAATGTTGCACGACCAGAGGGTCAGTATTGAGGGCATGTTGCACTAATGGAGGGTCAGTACTGAGGGAATGTTGCACTAACGGAGGGTCAGTACTGAAGGAATGTTGCACTAACGGAGGGTCAGTACTGAGGGAATGTTGCACTAATGGAGGGTCAGTACTAGGAAATGTTGCACTAACGGAGGGTCAGTACTGAAGGAATGTTGCACTAACGGAGGGTCAGTACTGAGGGAATGTTGCACTAATGGAGGGTCAGTATTGAGGGAATGTTGCACTAATGGAGGGTCAGTAATGAAGGAATGTTGCACTAACAGAGGGTCATTATTGAGGGAATGCTGCACTAACGGAGGGTCAGTACTGAAGGAATGTTGCACTAACGGAGAGTCAGTACTGAGGGAATGTTGCACTAATGGAGGGTCAGTATTGAGGGAATGCTGCACTAACGGAGGGGTCAGTACTGAGGGAATGTTGCACTAACGGAGGGGTCAGTATTGAGGGAATGTTGCACGAATGGAGGGTCAGTATTGAGGGAATGCTGCACTAACGGAGGGTCAGTATTGAGGGAATGCTGCACTAACGGACGGTCAGTATTGATGGAATTTTGCACTAATGGACGGGTAAGTACTGAGGGAATGTTGCACTAACGGAGGGGTCAGTATTGAGGGAATGTTGCACAAATGGAGGGTCAGTATTGAGGGAATGTTGCACTAACGGAGGGGTCAGTACTGAGGGAATGTTGCACTAACGGAGGGGTCAGTAATGAGGGAATGCTGCACTAACGGAGGGTCAGTATTGAGGGAATGCTGCACTAACGTAGGGTCAGTATTGAGGGAATGCTGCACTAACGGAGGGTCAGTATTGAGGGAATGTTGCACTAACGGAGTGTCAGTATTGAGGGAATGCTGCACTAACGTTGGGTCAGTATTGAGGGAATGTTGCACGAATGGAGGGTCAGGACTGAGGGAATGCTGCACTAACGGAGGGGTCAGTATTGAGGGAAAGTTGCACGAATGGAGGGTCAGTATTGAGGGAATGCTGCACTAACGCAGGGTCAGTATTGAGGGAATGCTGCACTAACGGAGGGTCAGTATTGAGGGAAAGCTGCACTAACGGAGGGGTCAGTATTGAGGGAATGTTGCACGAATGGAGGGTCAGTATTGAGGGAATGCTGCACTAACAGAGGGTCAGTATTGAGGGAATGCTGCACTAACGGAGGGTCAGTATTGAGGGAATGCTGCAATAACAGAGGGGTCAGTACGGAGGGAATGTTGCACTAACGGAGGGGTCAGTATTGAGGGAATGCTGCACTAATGGAGGGTCAGTATTGAGGGAAGGTTGCACTAACGGAGGGTCGGTACTGAGGGAATGTTGCACTAACGGAGGGTCAGTATTGAGGGAATGTTGCACTAATGGAGGGTCAGTATTGAGGGAATGTTGCACTAACGGAGGGTCAGGAATGAAGGAATGTTGCACTCACAGAGGGTCAGTATTGAGGGAATGCTGCACGAACGGAGGGTCAGTATTGAGGGAATGTTGCACTAACGGAGGGTCAGTACTGAGGGAATGCTGCACTAACGGATGGGTCAGTACTGAGGGAATGTTGCACTAATGGAGGGTCAGTACTGAGGGAATGTTGCACTAACGGAGGGTCAGTACTGAAGGAATGTTGCACTAACGGAGGGTCAGTAATGAAGGAATGTTGCACGAACAGAGGGTCAGTATTGAGGGCATGTTGCACTAATGGAGGGTCAGTACTGAGGGAATGTTGCACTAACGGAGGGTCAGTACTGAAGGAATGTTGCACTAACGGAGGGTCAGTACTGAGGGAATGTTGCACTAATGGAGGGTCAGTACTAGGAAATGTTGCACTAACGGAGGGTCAGTACTGAAGGAATGTTGCACTAACGGAGGGTCAGTACTGAGGGAATGTTGCACTAATGGAGGGTCAGTATTGAGGGAATGTTGCACTAATGGAGGGTCAGTAATGAAGGAATGTTGCACTAACAGAGGGTCATTATTGAGGGAATGCTGCACTAACGGAGGGTCAGTACTGAAGGAATGTTGCACTAACGGAGAGTCAGTACTGAGGGAATGTTGCACTAATGGAGGGTCAGTATTGAGGGAATGTTGCACTAACGGAGGGTCAGTATTGAGGGAATGCTGCACTAACGGAGGGGTCAGTACTGAGGGAATGTTGCACTAACGGAGGGGTCAGTATTGAGGGAATGTTGCACGAATGGAGGGTCAGTATTGAGGGAATGCTGCACTAACGGAGGGTCAGTATTGAGGGAATGCTGCACTAACGGACGGTCAGTATTGATGGAATTTTGCACTAATGGACGGGTAAGTACTGAGGGAATGTTGCACTAACGGAGGGGTCAGTATTGAGGGAATGTTGCACGAATGGAGGGTCAGTATTGAGGGAATGTTGCACTAACGGAGGGGTCAGTACTGAGGGAATGTTGCACTAACGGAGGGGTCAGTAATGAGGGAATGCTGCACTAACGGAGGGTCAGTATTGAGGGAATGCTGCAATAACGGAGGGGTCAGTATTGAGGGAATGTTGCACTAACGGAGGGTCAGTACTGAGGGAATGCTGCACTAACGGATGGGTCAGTATTGAGGGAATGTTGCACTAACGGAGGGTCAGTATTGAGGGAAGGTTGCACTAACGGAGGGTCATAATTGAGGGAATGATGCACTAACTGAGGGTCAGTATTGAGGGAATGATGCACTAATGGAGGGTCAGTACTGAGGGAATGCTGCACTAACGGAGGGTCAGTATTGAGGGAATGATGCACTAATGGAGGGTCAGTACTGAGGGAATGCTGCACTAACGGAGGGGTCAGTACTGAGGGAATGATGCACTAATGGAGGGTCAGTACTGAGGGAATGCTGCACTCACGGAGGGTCAGTATTGAGGGAATGATGCACTAATGGAGGGTCAGTACTGAGGGAATGCTGCACTAACGGAGGGTCAGTATTGAGGGAATGTTGCACTAATGGAGGGTCAGTACTGAAGGAATGTTGCACTAATGGAGGGTCAGTACTGAGGGAATGTTGCACTAATGGAGGGTCAGTATTGAGGGAATGTTGCACTAATGGAGGGTCAGTATTGAGGGAAGGTTGCACTAACGGAGGGTCAGTACTGAGGGAATGTTGCACTAACGGAGGGGTCAGAACTGAGGGAATGTTGCACTAACGGAGGGGTCAGTATTGAGGGAATGTTGCACGAATGGAGGGTCAGTATTGAGGGAATGCTGCACTAACGGATGGTCAGTATTGATGGAATTCTGCACTAATGGACGGGTAAGTACTGAGGGAATGTTGCACTAACGGAGGGGTCAGTACTGACGGAATGTTGCACTAACGGAGGGGTCAGTTATGAGGGAATGCTGCACTAATGGAGGGTCAGTATTGAGGGAATGCTGCAATAACGGAGGGGTCAGTATTGAGGGAATGTTGCACTAACGGAGGGTCAGTATTGAGGGAAGGTTGCACTAACGGAGGGTCATAATTGAGGGAATGGTGCACTAACGGAGGGTCAGCACTGAAGGAATGTTGCACTAATGGAGGGTCAGTACTGAGGGAATGTTGCACTAATGGAGGGTCAGTATTGAGGGAATGTTGCACTAACGGAGGGTCAGTATTGAGGGAATGCTGCACTAACGGAGGGTCAGTATTGAGGGAATGCTGCACAAACGGAGGGTCACTTTTGAGGGAATGTTGCACTAACAGAGGGTCAGTACTGAGGGAATGTTGCACTAACGGTGGGTCAGTATTGAGAGAATGTTGCACTAATGGAGGGTCAGTATTGAGGGAAGGTTGCACGAACGGAGGGTCAGTACTGAGGGAATGTTGCACTAATGGAGGGTCAGTATTGAGGGAATGTTGCACTAATGGAGGGTCAGTATTGAGGGAAGGTTGCACTAACGGAGGGTCAGTACTGAGGGAATGTTGCACTAACGGAGGGTCAGTATTGAGGGAATGCTGCACTAACGGAGGGTCAGTATTGAGGGAATGTTGCACTAACGGAGGGTCAGAATTGAGGGAATGTTGCACTAATGGAGGGTCAGTATTGAGGGAAGGTTGCACTAATGGAGGGTCAGTACTGAGGGAATGTTGCACTAACGGAGGGTCAGTATTGAGGTAATGCTACACTAATGGAGGGTCAGTACTGAGGGAATGTTGCACTAACGGAGGGTGAGTACTGAAGGAATGTTGCACTAACGGAGGGTCTGTACTGAGGGAATGTTGCACTAATGGAGGGTCAGCATTGAGGGAATGTTGCATTAACGGAGGGTCAGTAATGAAGGAATGTTGCACTAACAGAGGGTCAGTATTGAGGGAATGTTGCACTAACGGAGGGTTAGTACTGAGGGAATATTGCACGAACGGAGGGTCAGTATTGAGGGAATGTTGCACTAATGGAGGGTCAGTATTGAGGGAATGTTGCACTAATGGACGGTCAGTACTGAGGGAATGCTGCACTAACGGAGGGTCAGTACTGAAGGAATGTTGCTCTAACGGAGGGTCAGTACTGAGGGAATGTTGCACTAATGGAGGGTCAGTATTGAGGGAATGTTGCACTAATGGAGGGTCAGTATTGAGGGAATGTTGCACTAACGGAGGGTCAGGACTGAAGGAATGCTGCACTAACAGAGGGTCAGTATTGAGGGAATGCTGCACTAAGGGAGGGTCAGTACTGAGAGAATGCTGCACTAAGGGAGGGTCAGTACTGAAGGAATGTTGCACTAACGGAGGGTCAGTACTGAGGGAATGTTGCACTAATGGAGGGTCAGTACTGAGGGAATGTTGCACTAATGGAGGGTCAGTACTGAGGGAATGTTGCACTAACGGAGGGTCAGTACTGAAGGAATGTTGCACTAATGGAGGGTCAGTACTGAGGGAATGTTGCACTAATGAAGGGTCAGTACTGAGGGAATGTTGCACTAACGGAGGGGTCAGAACTGAGGGAATGTTGCACTAACGGAGGGGTCAGTATTGAGGGAATGTTGCACGAATGGAGGGTCAGTATTGAGGGAATGCTGCACTAACGGATGGTCAGTATTGAGGGAATGCTGCACTAACGGAGGGTCAGTATTGATGGAATTCTGCACTAATGGACGGGTAAGTACTGAGGGAATGTTGCACTAACGGAGGGGTCAGTACTGACGGAATGTTGCACTAACGGAGGGGTCAGTTATGAGGGAATGCTGCACTAATGGAGGGTCAGTATTGAGGGAATGCTGCAATAACGGAGGGGTCAGTATTGAGGGAATGTTGCACTAACGGAGGGTCAGTACTGAGGGAATGCTGCACTAACGGATGGGTCAGTATTGAGGGACTGTTGCACTAACGGAGGGTCAGTATTGAGGGAAGGTTGCACTAACGGAGGGTCATAATTGAGGGAATGGTGCACTAACGGAGGGTCAGCACTGAAGGAATGTTGCACTAATGGAGGGTCAGTACTGAGGGAATGTTGCACTAATGGAGGGTCAGTATTGAGGGAATGTTGCACTAACGGAGGGTCAGTATTGAGGGAATGCTGCACTAACGGAGGGTCAGTATTGAGGGAATGCTGCACAAACGGAGGGTCACTTTTGAGGGAATGTTGCACTAACGGAGGGTCAGAATTGAGGGAATGTTGCACTAATGGAGGGTCAGTATTGAGGGAAGGTTGCACTAATGGAGGGTCAGTACTGAGGGAATGTTGCACTAACGGAGGGTCAGTATTGAGGGAATGCTACACTAATGGAGGGTCAGTACTGAGGGAATGTTGCACTAACGGAGGGTGAGTACTGAAGGAATGTTGCACTAACGGAGGGTCTGTACTGAGGGAATGTTGCACTAATGGAGGGTCAGTATTGAGGGAATGTTGCATTAACGGAGGGTCAGTAATGAAGGAATGTTGCACTAACAGAGGGTCAGTATTGAGGGAATGTTGCACTAACGGAGGGTTAGTACTGAGGGAATATTGCACGAACGGAGGGTCAGTATTGAGGGAATGTTGCACTAATGGAGGGTCAGTATTGAGGGAATGTTGCACTAATGGACGGTCAGTACTGAGGGAATGCTGCACTAACGGAGGGTCAGTACTGAAGGAATGTTGCTCTAACGGAGGGTCAGTACTGAGGGAATGTTGCACTAATGGAGGGTCAGTATTGAGGGAATGTTGCACTAATGGAGGGTCAGTATTGAGGGAATGTTGCACTAACGGAGGGTCAGGACTGAAGGAATGCTGCACTAACAGAGGGTCAGTATTGAGGGAATGCTGCACTAACGGAGGGTCAGTACTGAGAGAATGCTGCACTAAGGGTGGGTCAGTACTGAAGGAATGTTGCACTAACGGAGGGTCAGTACTGAGGGAATGTTGCACTAATGGAGGGTCAGTACTGAGGGAATGTTGCACTAATGGAGGGTCAGTACTGAGGGAATGTTGCACTAACGGAGGGTCAGTACTGAGGGAATGTTGCACTAACGGAGGGTCAGTACTGAAGGAATGTTGCACTAACGGAGGGTCAGTACTGAGGGAATGTTGCACTAATGGAGGGTCAGTACTGAAGGAATGTTGCACTAACGGAGGGTCAGTACTGAGGGAATGTTGCACTAACGGAGGGTCAGTACTGAAGGAATGTTGCACTAACGGAGGGTCAGTACTGAGGGAATGTTGCACTAATGGAGGGTCAGTATTGAGGGAATGTTGCACCAATGGAGGGTCAGTAATGAAGGAATGTTGCAGTAACAGAGGGTCAGTATTGAGGGAATGCTGCACTAACGGAGGGTCAGTATTGAGGGAATGCTGCAATAACAGAGGTGTCAGTACTGAGGGAATGTTGCACTCACGGAGGGTCAGTATTGAGGGAAGGTTGCACTAACGGAGGGTCAGTACTGAGGGAATGTTGCACTAACGGAGGGTCAGTATTGAGGTAATGTTGCACTAACGGAGGGTCAGTACTGAGGGAATGTTGCACTAACGGAGGGTCAGTATTGAGGGAATGCGACACTAATGGAGGGTCAGTACTGAGGGAATGTTGCACTAACGGAGGGTCAGTATTGAGGGAATGTTGCACTAATGGAGGGTCAGTATTGAGGGAATGTTGCACTAACGGAGGGTCAGTACTGAGGGAATGTTGCACTAATGGAGGGTCAGTACTGAAGGAATGTTGCACTAACGGAGGGTCAGTACTGAGAGAATGTTGCACTAACGGAGGATCAGTATTGAGGGAATGTTGCACTAATGGAGGGTCAGTATTGAGGGAATGCTGCACTAATGGAGGGTCAGTACTGAGGGAATGTTGCACTAACGGAGGGTCAGTACTGAAGGAATGTTGCACTAACGGGGGGTCAGTACTGAGGGAATGTTGCACTAACAGAGGGTCAGTATTGAGGGAACGCTGCACGAACGGAGGGTCAGTATTGAGGGAATGTTGCACTAACGGAGGGTCAGTATTGAGGGAATGTTGCACTAATGGAGGGTCAGTACTGAGGGAATGCTGCAATCATGGAGGGTCAGTACTGAAGGAATGTTGCACTAACGGAGGGTCAGTACTGAGGGAATGTTGCACTAACGGAGGGTCAGTATTGAGGGAATGCTGCACTAACGGAGGGTCAGTTTTGAGGGAATGCTGCTCTCACGTAGGGTCAGTACTGAAGGAATGTTGCACAAA